>NC_061529.1:15280000-15580000 GCF_022379125.1 Scophthalmus maximus | reverse complement strand
CGAATTGATAATCCTGCCAACCACAGCCAGCAGAATCATTCACATGCTTTTATCAGAGGGAACCTCTGTTGCTCAAGGCAAAGTCTTCTTCTTCACATTATGTCATATTACAAGAGACCAGCGTGCCTGGTTCACAGGACTGAGGACTGAGGATCTGAACCTTTCCTGGAGGTTGTATGTGAGAAGGCAAATGTCCGCAACCGTAAAATTTCCAAAGAAATGTCTGAGTGAGCCCATGTGAGAATACAGCAGGAAAATCTCGGGAAGATTCACGGAGAGGGAGTGGCCGCTCTACCCAGAAACCACCCCTCGCCTGAATGTTAAATCTCCTGCTGTGTTCCTCATACGTGAACGTCAAACTCCAGTCTGCGTGAGCTGACCTGCCTTCCGCAAATTAGAAACCCATGTTGAAATTATGCTTACAGTCCAAACTACATCTACGACATTCATCAGCCTTCAAACTAAACGGTGGAAACCATATCTCAGACTGGAAGTTCACACACGCAAACAACAAACTGCTTTTTCGTCATTCCGCCATTTGCCCCGGCAATAAACATGCAAACTTCTTCTTGAAGCTCATAAAAGCTTTATGGACTTGCCATTATGTGGTGTGATAGTAAGTGGAGGCCATTTGTCTCTTCAAATGAGGTTCAGCAGAAAACAGAGGGAACCATCAACCGTCCCTCCTGGGTGGTCTTCATGTCACCCTTTATCTTCAGCGCCATCTAAATAGACCCCTGTTGTTATTGTCACCATGTTTGTGTGCAGTCAGTTACAGGCTTTTTAATACTAGTCACACAACTGGTCAATCGACAAAACATGATTCTCTTCATCATTAAAGAGAGAAAAGCCATAAATGGACTGCTCAAATATGAATATTTGCTGGTTTTCTTAGCCGTCTGTAATAGTGCACAGAATATCTTTAGGTTTTGGACCATTACTCAAACAAAACATTTGAAGGTGTTAACTTCGGCTCCGAGATTATTAAAATTGTGATGGACCTTTCCGTCTATTCAATTGAAAGAAAATAATAGCTGATTAACTGAGAAAATAATCTGCTGACTAATTGAAATGAAAATCGACTCATCTGATAGCGCGCACATTAATCTTTGATTCGCTTGAGTGGCTGTAATTTTCTTCAGCAACACATGAGCTGTGTGCAGATTTGAATGAACAAGTACAAGCTGTCGCTCCATCATGTGACTGTTTTTAAACTATTTTGACTGACGATGAAATAATCACACTAATGGCATTAATTTATAGTTTGGTAAGTATTTCATTTAAAAAAAATAACTGAATACATAATTTATTATTCACTTGTTGCCAGTGATCAGTCCAGTAAGTGAGGCACTTACTGGACTGTGAAAATACTTTCCATCACTTGGCTTGAGAAACCATATCGCAGAGGGAACATAAACCATGAAAGCAGCAGAGGTTAGACTATGACATTCCTACCATCCCCACCCAAACCAAGCAAATGGTTTTTAATGCTCCAAATGCAGCTCTGACCAAACCCATGCGTAAGTAATGGGTGGGTCCTAACAGTGAGCACTCACTCTAAGGTCAAGGTCTTTGAGCTTCCAAGTATGGTGAACGGATCAACCCCCCTCCCTCTGCTGTTGCATTAGTGCCTGGATAAGTAGCCCCGTTGCTGTAATAGAATCTGTGGCGAGGAATCACTAGCTGCTGCACATAACCTAAATCAAGTTTCCGACTGGTCCAAGTGGCCTATAAATGTCCATTAGGAGGTGTAGCCACTTTGCAAACAGTTATAGCAATAATAACCTCAGCTGCCATGACATTTCCAACCTTTGGTGCTTGCTCATGTTCGGGGGGGGGGGCAACAGTGAAGCCTCAAGTCCACAGATTTTTTACGCATTGCTGACGGATCTGTATTTCATCAGTCTGTCAGATTTGCTTTGATAGCAGTCAGAGTGATTCGAGGCTTACAAGAGATACCCTTCACATAACACACAAGTGCAGCGACACAGGCTTGTGCTGGTCCATCGGAGAGATCAGAGGCAAGCACCCTCTCTACTTCCACTGCCCATACTAATGCCTGCAGAAGGCAGGTCTCCAGGGATGTCGAGCAGTTCACCCTGACCGCAGTCTTCGGAACACCCCATCCCAAGAGACAGTTAAGAGGCCACCGTGAGACTAGACTATGGAGATGATCGAAAATCTTTAGCCTGCCTGAAACACATTAATGGATTCTAGTAAAACAAAACCAGTACGACATTGCTGGAGCAGATCTCGAAACAACAGCTTTTTGTCAAAAAAACGTGAACTTGAGCAATTTTTAGACTCGTGCATGTACCCAGAGTGCTGCTTTGTGTGGAATCATAATCCATTTTTATATTGGTTACATTTACATTCACACAACCAACCCCCCACCCAGCACCATCACCAGCCCCAGCCCCCATCCACGCCAGCTCTCTGCAGCTGCGATGCTGATTAGACTGAGCTTCAAAGGCTTCTCGGCTCCGCTGGAGCTCCAGCGGGTCAACGAGTGCACCTCGCCGCAAAACACGCCAGAGAGAGAAGGCGACGGGGCTCCGGTGTTTGCTGAACGAGAGGGGAATGGGATTCAGGAAGAGGGGGACAGGTAGAGGGCCACAGCTGGGATGGTTTGATTAGCCAATCATCTTCAAAGAATGGTGTAGTTCATTGGCTCTTGTTCGGGCTCCTGCTCTGCAAGTCTTTACAGGACCTGGTGCCTGCCCCCTGAACCTCTGGACACACACACGGACACACACACGGACACACACGGACACACACTACACACACACTAGACAATCCCACAAACCATTACATAAATATTAACCACACTTTCGATGTTCATGCCAGACAAGGGAAATATGTGTCATGGGACAAGGCTGTGAATAGAAACTATCTTCTGGTTTTACCAGCAAATAACTGTGGAAAAAAGTACCACTCGAGTCAACCTCGTATTAGGGCTGCCAACATTAAATCCACAGTTGGAGACATCTCAATCTTTTTTTTTTTTTTTAGGGGGGGGCAGTCAATGCGCAGTTGTAGAAGTAGGAGCAGAGTGAGCATTCCTCTCTGTAGTAAGTCATTCTACTATGTCAAGTCACCCTGTCCGCTTGCTGTTTGTAACAGAGGCCTTGCGCAGTCAGGCACAGAGATACATTATCTATTGTCTTCTACTTAGAAGTGATGAAATTACAGCAACAACTTAATACGATGTAATCTCTGGCTTATGTTTGATATCGATTCTTGGCAAAAAATGTTGTTGTACATTTCTGATCTGTCATTTGGGTTATTGGTACACATTAGCTCAGAGGAATAACTTGGCTTGTTTACTATGTATTGTGAGCAGCCGCCACTTGTGTAAGGTGTGAAGTTCATGCTGCCCCGTCCGATGGATACTCCCCTCCCTCTCCCCTGTCTCCTCCTGCTTCAGACAAGTGTAAACCCTACACCGCTAAGACTCGGGCCAAGAGAGGAGCAGAGGAACAAAGGAAAGACCTGTAGCGCCTTACTCACGTCGCAGTTCACCTCATCTCAAGTGCAGTGTAAAACAACAGACCTTTAGGATCTCTGTGTCACACTGTCAACTGAGTAGAGTGTAAAAGAGCAAATGTGTTAACTAAAACAGGAACATCAGACTTCTTCATAAAATGTTCCGTTGATGTGATAACACGTAATGACCTGTAAGATTTCTGCACAAAGAATCAGTCTGATGACACGAGAATGTCAGAATGTGTTTAACGGATATTTCAAGTTCCTAAAAAAATCTGCTGTATTTCACTTTAATTTTATAACCATATCAACAAAAGTGGTCTACACATCGATGAGAAAATTATTCCTTGACCATACAACCTTTTCCACCACCTCTATCTACTTTGCCTGACATTTCTGTAATATGGAAATCAGTATTAACAGTTATTGCAGGCTATAGTGTGTTCTTCCAACAGTGTCCCGTATTTGAAGAAGTCACATGGGTTACTGGATGTGTGGGGTTCAATGAACCTGTGGGCATAAAACCCAACTGTCTCTGTTGTCCAAGAGGTCTGAGTGTGAAGGCAACATGTGGTCATACGCAAGACTGTTGGAGGAGGTCTTGACCTATTCTTTAAGATCTGATCATTTGAGGTGGGACTTTCCATTAAAAGCTAAAATTGAAGTCAAGACTACAGAGGCAGTTAGCTCCGTTTGATGCAACAAGAGGTCTAGAGAAGCAAGACAGCACAGAGGTCCCGCAAATTATAATCACAGGGATTTGATTCTTTCAGCAGGAGAGCATTAGAAGGATGGTGGGTGTGTTTGGTGGTGGTAGGTATTTTGGTCAAAAGCCAACACCAAGGAAATGAAGCATGCAATTCAGACAAGGGAGGGTCAGAGAGGATTCCTATCTCTATCCTTGTCAACAGTCAGCGACAGTGATGGGAATGAGGAGAGAACTGCTCTACGTGGCTTTGCCTCTGCTTTAAGAAGGATAAGTGACGGACGTCGGGCAGAGGGGTAGGGACGACAGAAAAGAAAGACAGATAGTGTTTGTCATAAATGAAGTACAAGCTGATAAACGAGACAAGGTAAGAGAGATACTGGTGCAATATATTCGACTACCAAGAAAAACATGCAAATGGTGGCAGTGAGTCAAATTTCTCACCATAAATTCACACACGTATGCCCTTCGCACAACAAATGTAATGGACAATTAGGGAGATGTAACAGTTTAATCACCGTGGAAACAGCAAGAGCGCTCTGCTACGCTGTGAGTGCAGGCTAAATAATGTAGTTAATACTCTGGGGAAGAGAGATATGCATAGAGCAAGGCAGGGATAAGGAAAAAAAACAAATTATCACAGTGACAACCTGACAACTCGGTCATTTTATCACTGCCATCTAGAGCTTGCTTCCAGCCAACATTTATAGAGTTTCTCTGCTTGAAAATGGACGAGAAAGCGTCTTAAAATGCAAGATTTGCTTTGTCCAATGGTTGAGGATGGATGAAGACAAAATAAAGATGAAAATGCAGAAGTGGAGTGGAACAGGTGTCCAGACTTTAGCGTGATGGAGTCAGTCGACTGTGACTTCACTCCATCATTAACTACCACACGTGGGAGTAAATGTTCGAGCAGTATCAAGGAAAAATCTTTTCACTTCCTCGTCGTTTACCTCATTCTACAAGTGATACCAGATTACCATCAGTCAAGCGGTGAGCACATGAGTGAGCTAATGCAGTTCAATCGAGTCTGTCAAGAATGCTTATTCTAGGATTCTTAGGAGTGGGACTGGCAGCAAAGTGGCCTTGCTTGGTTTACGGACACATAAATAAATAAAAAAGACTTTCAGGTCATCAGTCAAACCCCAGACACCACTTCACAGCTCCAGCAGGCTCCACAAGTCCAGCCTGCTGCAGCAACAGTTTCCTCTTTGGTGAGTTTTAAAAGGAGCGTCTGAGCACTGAGAGCTTTCTGCGTGGTGTCACATTGGCTTCAGTGAATAGTTAAGAGGATGAAGTCTGGGTGCATTTATTTGAGCCCTCTGGATACCACACTTTGAATGACTCATTGTTTTTGGTCTATCTAGACTCTATTGCCCACCAGCATACTGCATCACCTGAACAAGATGGGAAATGATTAAAATTTCCTTTGGGGCTTTTGTGGCTCTAAAAAAAATCAGTCACCACAAGCACTGATGCCTGGCAAATAACAGGACCTCATGTCTTGCTTTGGTGGGAATCTCCCTGGCATAGGATGGATGTGGTGAGAGGGTTTCATACCCAAGGATATAACACAAGTAGCTCCTCATTTTTCTCTCAGGTGGGCCTACTGTTCCGAATTACTCTTTTACTTTTGTCTTATCTTCTCTCTCTCTGTTTGTGATGCCTTCATGGCGACTTCCTAATACTGTGCCGTGTGGAAGAAAAACAGAGCGTCGTCCAAAAGATGAAAAGTATTGCCACAGAGTGTGATGATTTTGCAACTCGATCATGAAAAACCACAAGTTTGTGCAAAACCTTTTATCCCTGCACGATTTGATGATGCCTCAAAGAGCTTCTTGTCACAGAGAGCTTGGCTTTTTTCTCAGTCTTCGAGAGCACTCATACATGTTGATTGTGTTTGAGGTCAGGTGGCTGTGGATACACGTACATGACAGGCTCCTTGATCTTCTTCAGTTTTAAACTATTTCATGCTAAGCTCTGATCATCCTTTCATTATCCTGCTACACTATGAATCTTTCTCCACAAAAGTTGTGAACCAGAAGGTGCAACATGTCTTGGAAGAATGGAGTGGTAGCTCTCCTTGGTCAGAGGGATGTCAGTACAGAGCAGGTGTCCAAATCCAAAGCAGGCAAACAACACCCAGACTTGAATATACCCACTACATTTTCATTTAGAAACATTCAGTTTCATTGTCTGTTTGATACACTAAGCTATCATTCTCTCCTTTTCTTTACATAGATCTTTCTTTGATAGACATATTCTCAGTCATGCACTGTGAAATGTTGGAATTTCTTCACTCAACCCATGTATTTACCCTTGTTTCCCCTACGGGGAAGTGATTTAGAAACTGCCACTTGTCCACTGAGACAAAACAGCCTTATTTTGACAGTACTGATCTCAGTCTTGTGTACTTTATTCAGTAAATTATTGTGCGTGTGTGTTGTCGTCGTTTTTCCATCCCTCAGGGAACTAAGCTTGACGTGCCGTCTCTTTTTGACAGTGTATTTTTGGTCTGCCTGATCATCCTTTGGATACAACTGATTCAGTGTCTGCAAAGTATTTTTCGAGTACCATACATTGTCCACTTACAAACCTTAAGTGTAGCCATGATTTGACGCTGTGATATATAGATCATCATAATGAGGTTTATTTTCATTAAAAAGGGTTAAATCGAGCATTTATGTAGTGCTTTAGAGCACATTGAAATATATCAAGACATATTTTGGGTACTACGATATAGTCTAAAAATGTTTTAATTAGAGCTGCAAAAGTTAATTGATTACTAAATTAATCAACAACGATTTTGATAATCGATTGATCAGTACTAGAAGTTTTTATGTTAAAAAAGGTCAAAATTCTCTTATTTCAGCTTGTTAAATGTGAATATTTTCTTGTTTCTTTGCTCCTTTTACACCAGTAAACTAAATATCTTTGGTGTATGGACAAAACAAAACAGCATCTTGGGGTTTTGGGAAACACGATCAACATTTTTCACCATTTTATGACACTATGGACCAAACAAGTAATCGATTAATCAAGAAAATAATCGAGAAGATTATTCAAATTATGAAAATAATCGTTAGTTGTAGCCCTAATTTCAATTTTATTTATAGGCCATATTGTCTACAGCCCTGCATACATTAGTATTATATCAACAGACACAAACGATCCTTAGTAGGATCAACTTATTGGTGAGTTTTGTCCTGACAACGATAAGAAACTAGATGAGCACTCAGAGAGTGCATAACTCCACCAAAACAAATGCTCTATTGCCAAGTTAGATAAAGAGGGGGGGGAAATTGAATGGGTTCTTCCTTGGGTAATGCCCCACACCACTAAAAATTTCATGGAAATCAGTTGATGAAAACATAACCTCTTTGGGCAGAGGTATATATAGAGTAACGCCAGCCTTTAGCCAAATTTAACTCTAGCTTATGTGGAAAGGATAAAGGAAATGTTGCACATATTATCGTGACCCAGGTCACAGTCTCTCTGAAAATGACCAGAGTTCTTCCTTTGGTCGTGCCCCACACCTCACAAAATTTCATGGAAATCAGTTGATGAAAACATAGCCTCTTGGGGCAGATGTAAATATAGAGTAACGCCAGCCTTTAGCCAAATTTCTACAGGACCGGTAATTTCCTGTTACGACGATATAATATGAGTGCAACCAATGAGAAAAGCAAATTTGCTTCTGTATCGTGTGCCATTTATGGCCTCGGCCGTCCACCGCTGGTGAGAAGACCTCCTCTCATTACACAACAGCAAGACACGTGCAAGAACAACCTATTCCAGCATTATCAGATTCCAATCAGCAAACTTTGGGCTAATTTAGAACCTGCTGACTCAGATGAGGGAAGTTGCCTGGGGGGGGGGGGGGATACACAGAGACACAGCACAAAGCTTTTAAAAAGAGAGAGCCTTGAAAAACCTTTAACTGTGCCACAAGAAAACCTCAGACTATTGACAGTGGTGTCGTGTAACCGTGTTCTGTACTGTCTGCACAGTGTCTGTTAGCTTATATACTCCATTCAGGCTGTGCGGTGCAGGTCAGAGACAAGCACCATCATCTCTAATTGCTAAAAACAGACACAGCCATTATGGGAAAAGGCTGAGGCGGAGGATTGTTCAGAAGAGAAAGACTGAGTGTTAGTCAAAGGGGAAAAAGTGTGTTGGTACACGTGGGGCGATTGTCACTGTCTGTGCCTGCTTGGTACAAACCTGATCCACTGCCCCCCCCACACACACACACCTAACTCTAGCTTATGTGGAAAGGATACAGGAAATGTTGCACATATTATCGTGACCCAGGTCACAGTCTCTCTGAAAATGACCACAGACATAAACTGCGGGCCTGTTGACTAAAGGAACAATCGATATAAAGTAAGTAAGATGAATGGTCAGCTAGGATCCTTTATGCTCAGCAGCCTATGACCCTTTTTATCTCTGTCCTTGAGCACCAGGATGTGCCTCTAGTTTAATCTCCTACAACAGGCATATGATATTCTTAAATATCTGTGTTGGAGCAATTCCAATGACACAGAGAATCAAATACATGACTGTGCAGCTATCACCCTTTGATTTGATGACCAAGTACAGTTGGGTGAGGGGAAAGGGATTTGCAGAGGATAAGAGTCTTATAGTCGGGGTTTATAAGTCCTAACATTGAGACACGTGTCTTTCAGTATTGGCTAAATCCACTCAAAGAAGGAAAGTGAGGAGAGGGGGAGGTGAGTGGTCATGCCAGTCAGGGATTACAAGCTGATGACCAGCTGAGGCCAGAATGTACTTGCAACGAGAATCAGGGTTATGAAACTGATCCTGAATGGATTCTGCTGCAGCTCAAATAAAATTAAATGACAGAGTGCATCTTTGTACACGTGGGTCCGTGTATGCTCTGTGCGGATTTCTGTCTACCCTCCAATTTGTTGTGTCTGGTCACCAAGCTACAAGGGCACCAAAATGTATAATAAGAACAACTTCAAGTCGGTGGTGTCCGCAAGGGAAGGGCGTCTAAATGAGGCCTAATACTGACATTTAGTCATCTAGAGGATGGTGTTATATACAGTAAAGCTGCAATGTGTAGTTGATCAATCATTCAGTTGATCCTATGTTTTTCTTCGTCAGGTCAGACAACTTTGATGATTATGACACACCACCTGATATTGAGTACATTTGAATCTACTCGAGTATTAGAATTTCTGACACATGGACCCAAGACTTTCCTCAATAGAACTGGACCCTGCCTGGCCCCAGTTAAACAGTGTATGATTTGGACCAAGCCCGATTCAGGTCCTTGACGGGTCTCAGTTAGTCGGAATCAAGGGGTCTTGTAAGAACCTCTACATCAAACCAGTACTAGAAAAACAGCACAAAGCGAAGAAGAAAAGAGCCATTTGTTTGCTTTGACTGAAAATGTTACATATTGCCTCAAAGGCTAACAGATATCCCTCTTGTTCAGTGTTTGATACACAAAACCACAGATTTACGCAATGTGTCCCTTAGATTCAAAGTCAGCTCTTCTGCAAAGTCTCTGCTCTGCATCCGTATGCTTAAGTCTTTTGCCCCTTGAGAACATTTTTCAGGTTTGCGCCTGTGGCTTCCGTTGCAGACACACTACTGGCAGAGAGAGAAAGACAGACCATGTGAGAGGTAAAGGAATCTTCCACTAATGAAAAGAATCTCCCTCCCATTCCAAGGATCTTCAAATACAACATGAGTTTACAGGACAGGGTGTGTCAGGTTAGGTTCCCGAGATTTGACAACAGGGATTTTTCCCAAGCTATACCTCAGGGTAAATTTGGACCTTGGAGAAAAAAAATGGGACAAAGTTTTGAAACAAGCATTGGTATTAAGAATGTATCCTCAAAACCAGCAGGTCTTACCTGAATAACATGCTCACCAGAACGGGGGGAGGGAAAGGACATGTTGCTTCATCAACTACCCTAGTTTCATTCCTCTCTAGTGGTAAAACACCTCAAAACTTCCCACAACCCCACATCTTGACTGACAACTGTAGGTGCCCGATAGTGTCTTGCTCAGGCTTTCGAGCTTTGCACCGATGTTCTCGTCATGCCGGCAGTAGCGTCGAGGTTAAAAGCTGAGGACACCAACAACGAAACTGATTCCAGACTGAGACTGCTGTCTAAATAGACTTAGTTAGAATTTGTATGCTTTCCTTTCGCTGTCCCAAGCCTCAGGTTGCTGCTATTTTGTCGCCAAGATCTCCTTCCGACAATGAAGCTGTGAATTACCACACCGACCATATGTCTAGACATATGGCTGAAGGAGATTACATTAACGATTTCTTACCCGCAAGGTAAACTGGTTAGCCACTGTACTTGAACGGCACAGTCTTTCAAAGTAGAACGCTACAGCGGAAAGGGGGGTTGTATTTTTAAAAATGTTGTCTATTTTTTTTATAACAGGGACAGAAATTCTCAGAAGGGATTTGTTTGTTTTTTAATTTAGTTTCTACCATAAATTGGGTTTTTTGCAATACAATGCGTTTTTGAGCAATAGATGTGCATTTTTTCTAATCACAGATAAGCAAATGCAATATAGCAGGGTAAATAAGCGATGCAAATGAATCAGCTTTTGCTTTGCAAACTCGGAAGACTGCAAATTAGAGCCTGTGCCAATTACTGGTTTAGAAACAATAATTATGATGTTTAGAGTATCGTATTTTCCCTGCTGCCGCTGCTGAAACGAGAGAAAGCAAAACATACATTTCCCCTAGGATTCAAATTTGCCCTCGTGGAGAATTGGTACCTGAACATGATTATGAAGTCCTATCCCTTCGCACACACACACACCTAACTCCATACACTGACTCCACACATTGAAGCAGCTTACAGATACAGAAGATCTAACAGGCCTGTAAATCAGTGAGGGCTTTACAAGTCAATAAAGGATTCCTGCAGGAAGCAATCTCCATTACAGCCTGGTGGCCTCCTTTGGATGACTTTGTGCAGGGGACAAAGCTCTGGCCAGCAGGGTCAGAGGGTCAGGGGGACTGGCCAATGCACACCACACACTCCATGATGTAGACATGTAACAATATTAATAAGGCTGGTAATGCATGTCATCCACCATTATGACGTACAGATACAGATGTCAACTTCCGTCACTGCAGAGGAAACTACCATCTGCGCCTGCAACAACCACAACATTTCTTCACAAGTGTACATCATGCGTTACATATGGTGCAGTCCAAGTGGTTTCACATCATACGCACTCCCTATTAGACATCTGCGTGGGACGACTAACACACTTAAGTGTAGCCGTTTCAATATTGACCAGCACACAGAAGACAGCTCCTTGAGAAGGGGCACGTGGGAGGGAACTATTTCTGTTCAACGCAGACAGGGATTTTCTACCTCCCACACTTTTCAGACAGAAAAAACAACAACAAGCAGGGGCTTCGTGACCTTAAAGGCTGGTCGATGACGTAACATAGTATTTTTCGCCCTCTGAAACACTGTTTGGATGTAATGAGAGGGCAGTGCAGAGAAACATTCTGTGAGCTCAGCAGGCTGCCACAAGACAACTGAGCTGTTTAACACCAAGCAGGAAATGACAGAGCGGACACGTTCGTGCCTGTGCAGAGGGAAGGAAGAAAAAAAACTGGGTGACACAGCCACTAACGGCGGCCTACTTTCAACGTTGATGTGCGGAGATCATTCGAGAGACAGGGACAGTTCTGTGAAAACAATACTGGATGCTGTTATGATTGATCGCCGACAGTGGGAGAGAAGGAATGCTGATGGATGCCAAAGAAGTGAATGCGCTGTTTTGACAAGACCAAGCCCAACACGAAGGCGAGGGAGAGACAGTCTTACTGGAGACTGGCGGCAAAACTTCGCCTCAAATTATGGACCTGTCTCCATCTAAACGTCGTTGTTTTTCCCTTTCATAACTAACAAACCAAATCAGAGGGCACACAATCAAAAGAGATCACACATATTAAAATATCTTCATGCATCAAAGGCAAAAGAAGAAAAAGAACTGGGTCCAACTTGGAGCGTGAAGCCTACTGACACTACAAGATAAGACAAGTTGCTGCTTAGTTTTGACAGTTCAGCTCACTGAGTCAGTAAGTATCTCAACAAAGGGGAAGAAGAAAAACAAAAACTGTAAGGTCCAAATGAGAAAGTCGTGCAAGTGAAGAAATGATACCACTGATGTGACAAGGTCAGTTTGCCCGTGACGGTCGTGGCGGCGACAGAGAGCGGAGATGGGACTTTTCGGCACAGACTGAACAAGGACAAAGTTCAAACATCAGCTATTGATGGCTGGTTAGCCCTCTGTGGACCACGCTTATTGTGCATTACCCCCCCCCCCAGAGAGGAGTGGGCCGAAACAAAGCATCGATTGCACTGTCTGTCACGTGTGACATCTTGCTGCCAACTGCTCTATTGTCCATGAAATAAAATGTGTGTGTGTGGGGGGGGGGGGGGGGGGGGGCATGAGGGCAGAGGACACCCTCCTCTTTGTGAACATGAAAAGGGGGGTTTACAAGCATGTGAAAGCCACACGGGCACCGTTGAGTGAGATCGTGCTCTGCCTCCTGCTTTGTGATGGAGTCGAGCATCATGTGGGAAATTCATGCTAAAAACAATATGCAGGTGATGCTCGAACCCCGGGTTTATATATATATATATATATATATATATATATATATATATATATATGAAGGTGAAGACTCCACCAGCACCACCGCTCCTCCTCACAAAGCCTCGCGTCTTTTTCTGTTACGCATAAGTGTATCGCCTAGCAACAGCGCGTTGCTAGGATGGCACAGGAAGACGACCACTCTTCTCTTCATGCCTGTTCACACCCCCCCCGTGTGTCGTCCCACTCCCAACCAAGCCACCCGACGACCCCCCCGCGGAGAGGAGCCCGTGTCGTGCCACCGCCGACCCGTGTCAGTCAGTCAGTCAGTCAGTCACCGGGCACCGAGTGACGTGGCGAGGCGACCGCAGGATTTCAGAGGAGCGTCAAACTTCTGCCGCGACGGGAGGGTGTGTTTGTTTGGAGCCACCGTGGGAGCCGCGACGCGTCAACAGGAGTCAGCTTACGGAGCTGCGGGGCGCTGCTGACACTTCGAGCGTCAGGTTCAATTGCACAACAAAACATTTCCGACTAAAGCTTTTGATAAAGCGCCCCCCCACTCCACCCCTCTGACAGCGGTTCCGTTCCCAGCAGCTGTAGCCAGCGTCCACACACACGCACGCACGTGCGCGCGCGCGCGCTCGCAGGCGAGTAGTAAAGTGGCGCTCAGTAAACTGGTCGTAGTGTTAGCCACCGGTCGAGGCTACTAGCTTGGTTTCGGCCGAACTCGGGCGGCGGCTAACGCCTCCGCGGCAGACGCGCTGAACAAAACCGAACACTTACTTTTGTGCCTGCCCGCGCCCCACGACTGTTTGGCGATGCTGGGGCTCCGTATGATCGCCCTCCCGGCGGACTTCAACGCGTCCATGGCAGTAATCCACAGAGTGAGGGGGGCGAAAGAGCCCGACGAAGCCGCGGTTCGGCTCTGTCGAAACACTCGTCTCTCCGTCTCTCTCTCTCTAACGCAGCCCTCTCCCGGCCAAACTTTGTTTCGGTGTTTCGCTCCCTCCCCTCCGCGCGGTTAGCTTCATAGCTTGTCGGGCGACGGCAGCTTATCGCGCTCGTCCCCACTGGGCGGTGTCAAGTATGTAAATGAGCCGGGCGACGCGCGTGACGCCCGGTAGTGGAGTCACACGCGAGTGAGGTTGCAGCAGCGGCAGTATCGGCACTTCCTGTTCACACACAACACGGCGCGGCTTCACTCCCACACACTGTCTTTTGTATTTGCAGTCATGTCGCGGGCAGCGGTCCGACGCGTCATGTTTCATTCAGCCACGTGGCTTCTGCCGTTCTGAGCTCCCGACGTCATCTTGTGGAGGTGTGAAGTGTCACGACTCACTTTTCTCCCGGGTTGACGCGAAGCAGCCAATCTCACACTGCGGTCTGTAGGACGTGACGATTTCTTTTTATTTATAATTTCGAATGTTTTCCTCAAGGCAAGTCATACCTTGTTACTCATGTCTCAGCCATGTCCTTTTCAGTGAAATCACATGCAGTGACGCGCCATTCTTTCGTGCGCCCTATGCTGTGTGTAACCCCCTATCCCGCGGCCTCACCCCGGCCCCAGCACCCCGATCGCCAACATCGGCCGGCGGAACAGCTGCATGGGAGGGGAAAAGACTCTCTGCATCACTGAGCCATTGTTCCCAGTCCCAGGGCCACAGAGTCTCTGCTGAGCATCTGGAGGAGAAAGGATCTTCTGATGGAATGATAAAAAACGATGATGATGATAATAATAAGGAAGTTAGGGAGATCTAGACTGTAGCCACAGATGCAGGATTGCAAGAGCAACTCATATGGTGGTGACCTCTTTTGTGCATAGATGTTAAATGTCCTCAAGGACAAGATACAACCAACTGTTCTGACAGCTGGAGTTCAAAATGACTATAGTATAGGGCCACTGTCTGCAGAGTGCCGTGGGAAAAACTGTGTTTGTGGCTATGAAGTTCCATCATGCCCACAAGTAATATTTGTGTATTTATGCTATGGGGTCAAACCTCAATAACTTATGAGGTTTAAAGCAGCACAGAGAAGTGTTTAAGTTCTTCTTTTGTGGTTTTGGTTATCAGTGGTCCATTATTGAAACATTTCCAAATGATATCCAGCAACATATGTACGTTGAGCTTCCACCACCAAACTGTAAATGAACCACTTGGGAGAATGGCTTTCAAAAAAATAAAATCCCGCAGCACCAGATTTCATAGGAGATGATGAGCTCAGCGATAAAGAGTGCAACAGGCCTCTGCATCCCCAAGGAAACATTTGTCAACACGACGGCCACCTTCAATATAAAGCTCAGGTAGCAGTGCTTGGTTGTACTCTGCACACGCAAAAATAATACAATTATCATCACATCAGTGTCTCCCAGTAAACTAAAATGACCCTTCGGTTGTACAGATGCACTCCCTGTAAATCAGTTTCTTGGCTGGCAGCCACAAACCGTGCTTCACTGAGAGGCTCGAGTCAAAAGGGTACACTCTCCGTCAGTAAATTGCACTCTCTGCCAGTTATTGAAGCACGCGAGACATATCTTGGCCTTTAAAGCGGCAACATGGCGAAAGAGTAAGGTGTGTTTTGCAAGAGAAATAAAAAATGAATGAGTTTCTGCTGGCGGGTAGAGAGGAGGGGTCCAACTGCACATAGAGAGGCGGGGAATAGGAGGTTGACAAACATTCATTATTCAAACATTCTTCACTCTGGAGGTGAGAATTAAAGTCAAAATACAGGGGATTTGTTTACACATGACCTCATAGCATCAGCAATGCGAGCATATTTATATAAATTCGTTACATCTTTAATGATCAGATGTGAAAACCAATTCCGTTTTTAGTCCGTTTCACTGTGTACCAGGTTCCTCACAGGGACAGGCAGGAGGGAAAGTGCATTTCCACCAAGAGAATTCCTCCTGGACTTTTTGTTAATTGAGCAGAGCAGCAGGGGATAGTGAGTATTTACCTGGGATTTCTCATTTGTTTATGGCTTATTCTCCTCAAACAGCTGGATTTACTGCAGATTTGTGAGGCCCAATGGCTTTGCAAATACAACTTGTGCCCAACGTCCGCCGCTAGAAAAGACCTTTTAACAATCTGTTAATTCCACATGCTCCATTCTGCCAAATAGTCAAATAGTGTGGTGCCAAGTTGGGACAGGGAGAGCAATAAAATACTGGCTCCCCTTTCATGGTTCCATTGGTGGAATCCAGGGCCCATGGGTCAGCAGAGCACAGAGAACACCCTGTCGGAAATTGACATGTAGACAAAGAGGAAGTGTAAAAATAAAATCAATTGGTCTTCAATTCCCCCTGGAATTGCACTTGAAATGTTATTTTGAAAATGAACAACCTGACAAACCGATGCTGTTATAGATAGCACTGTGGTTCACACGTTCTGACAAGCCGTGATTAGCGGTCATCAGCTCCTTTAGTCTGAGCTGAATGGGATTTTCTGGTGTTGAAAAGAGGAATTTAGTGGTTCTTGACATAGATAATCTCCTTTAACCTGCATTATGAAGGCGGACACTGCCTCCTAGTGGCAAAGAGATGAGAGGGCGTCTCATGAATCTGCAAAATCAGAGTATGGCAAAACATTTATCTTATGAAGGGGTTTTATATATATACACACAAATATGTATATATATATATACATATATATAAAATTCTATATATATTTTTTCCAAAAGGATTGTTATGTTATGTTTTGTATTTTGTGGCTATTCCATTTAAATTAGGGACTCAGAGTTTTAGTTTCAAGTATGGGCTAAGATACAAAAATACTCTTTCCGGCATTGCCACTTACAATGCCAGTGGCACATTAAGTGAATAAACTGATCTTGATGTGTAAAAATCTGTGGGGAGCCCCATTTAACATGCACTCGTAGTGAAAGTTGTTTTGAACATTGTTTGTCCAGTAACAGCAACAGAGGAAAACCCATTTGCAAGAAAACAAAAAAGTTTATTCCTTGCAAACCTCACAGAGCGAGAGCGCAGCCAAGGTCAGACCTGGGGAGAAACAGAGCAGTGACTGTGGGCATAGAAAACAAATAACAAACCAAAACACTCCTCTGACCTCTCAATAACCAGTTGACCAAACAACTGACGCAAATGTCATTTTCAAATCTTTGTTCCCCCCCAGGAGCCAATGTCAGCAAGCTGAGCGAAACAGGCTTCTCTCCGTAGACAGCAGGTGAAACCACACGCACAACAGTGATCAGTTCAGATGACAGCGAAACCACATCAGACTCAAGCGATTTTCTCTCTGCAGGAAAATAACATTAATACCAGAAACAGGAGTGAGGAAAACTGCTTTTCAAAACAGCCATTTGCCCGACAGCTGCAAATACTGTAACATTCACAAAAGGAAATTTGACTTTCTAGCCCCTTATTTTTAACTAAACTGTCTACTACAGGCAGGTAACCACTGTTCTCTCCATAGAGTGATATTCAACTGGATTATTTGACAGAAAGAAATAAAAATGTCAGCCAATGTATTTGAAGTACATTCTTGAACACATTACTGGGGAAACAAAGCATTCCAGTCTTGGCACATGAACTGAATATGAATCGTGAATTAAATAATATTATTTAACTGTTATATTCAAGTTTGTATTTTCCAAAGCTTTGTGTACATTGCACAATCCATCTTTTTAGTTTTCCCTTTCAAACAGTGTGTGTTTTCTAACAGTGCAACTTTCAATTGCAACTCAAAAGAAAAAGAAAAGAGGGAGCTATGGCTTCGCTGAGGGATTTGGGGTCAAACTATTGTGTAGATGAGCTTCAGTGTGTGGATCATGTGACCATTCAGAGACCTGTGTGCAGTAGACTCTAATAACGTCATGCCAATGTACCGAAGACAGGCGTACAATGGTGTACAATGAAAAGTCTTGGTTTTGTTGCTAACCACTGTATCTGTCCACTGTGACTGATAATAAGGGACAGGGCATCCCTTCCCTTCCGCTTCCCCACGAGTGTGGAAATCAGCAGAGAGGCCAAAAAACCTAATTGGTTTCTGAAGTAACCTCGTCCCTCTTGATTGGGCGGGGTCAAATTCTTATCCATTGCAGCTTTAGCCTGATGTTTCACAACCATTTCTCATCATCTCACCCACTGCATGTCCTTGACTCAAGGCACTGTGATCATGACGCATATTAGTAATGTTGAAAGACTATTCAGAAGCACTGACAGGCTGAGCACTCGCACACAGTCTTCTCTTCCGGTGCTCCTTCAACTCAGAAACTCTTACAGAAAAGAAGCGAGGGTGGGGGGGGGGGGACAAACTGATGCTGAACACTTTGTGCCGCTGGGGTTCGTTTCGTTTCAAGGTCCGTTTCCGTTTCTAACATAAGATCTTTTCCAGCTTGTTGAAATCAACACTTGAATCTTAAAGGATAGAACCACAAAATACACTTGAATAAAATGATGTACCACCAAATTCCTAAGCAGCTGAGGGCAGGGTTAATTTGGTGTCCGATTGTGGATTGAAAGAATAAATGAAACATAATGGGGGCGAGAGTCTGTGCCAACTTTGCACTACATTCCTCTGGTTGTACAGATGTTGCCTTGCTACCTTGTGAGAAAAACAATCTGTCAAAGAAATTGGGACAAGGGTCAGACTGTATGATGAAGGAGAACTCAATTTTTTCCAGTTTTAGGAGGGACAATTCAGCCCCCCCCCCCCCGAAATAAACCAGGACCAAAGAGCAGGCAACGGGTTGCAGTGGTGGTGGGAAAGGGAGAGCAACACCCTTGAGATGAAGGTACATACCTGATTCTGTGAGGTTTCACTAGACACTTAAGAGAAGAAAAAAAAACCTGGGACTTCCTAGTTGACATGTGATGTCCGTTTAAAGTTTTTTTTTTTTTTGTCTTTTGTTTTAACTACAACAAATACAGTCACACAATACAACATCCTTCTGACCTGGCGAGGAGAAAACAAAAAACCCCCAAGAAAAACAACGTTCTCAGCCGCAGACATGCCGAGCAGATTGGAAGGGGGTAGGCCTGCAGGGAAGATGAAAAGGACACGGGTAAGGATGAAGGGCAGGGAGGGGAGGGGGCAGGATGAAGCGTTCACTTTTTAAGTGGCTGGTAAACGGAGGCGTTGGGGTCTAGGCCGGAGGGATTGGTGTCCATGAACTTGGAGGAGTAGTGGGGGGCCACGGGGGTCATGCTGCTGGTGTCGGCAGAGTAGGAGATGCTGGGCATGACGGCCATCACTTCGGCTATCTTCTGCTTCAGGTCTTTGATCTCCTGGTCCTTCTGCAGGATTTGACCTGAACGGAGACAATAACAAGTCAGCCAAATATACTCTCGGTATCATGTGAAAATACGTATGTTGTGTCGATCTGGCCGACCTTGTGCAATCTCCAGCTGTCTCTTGGCGTCTCCCAGTGCAGAGAAGAGGTCCAGTTTGATCCTCGTCTCTGCACTCAGGCTGTTCTCCAGGTGCTGGGTCTTGTCCTGCATGGCTGACAGCGCTGACATCAGCACCTCTGTGTCTTTTTCATTCTCCTTATATTTATGAAGCTCCTGAAAGATGGAAAGGAAGAGACGCAGTCAGGGTCAAGTCGGGAGGTTGGTGTCTGCGACAATTTGATGAGCAAAACTGGTGTAATGTTTTGTATTTGTCTTGGTAAGCTAATGTGTAGGTAGCATTGTGTAAATGCCATGTAACAGCCTTCAGTTGACTGCTTGTTTGACTTCTACTGTACTGCCTTGTGTGTAAGCACTAACTGGGAAGTTAAATATTCACACATTTTTGCACTTGTACTACATGTACCCCAAGCATTGGCTAGTTCCGAGAAACTGACTGGGACAGAGTTGCAAGAAATGCTCTGACATGAAAGACATATTGTATTATGCTGTGTCACATCTTTCCTCAGTTAAACTGTGGTCCACGTTATTGTAAAAGCTATTGGCATCAAGATTTGGAAACTTAGGCCGCACCAGAGCAGATCTAAAGTTCAGTGGTTCCAACTCTTATGATTCAGAAAGAAGAATTAATGACATTCTTAAAGCTGTAACTCACCTTGCAAAAAGATTGATAGTAACAATTTTTACAAGTACTTTAATTAAAAAAAAGTATCCTCACCTGCACTTTCAGTTCAAAATCTCGGATCTGGTCCTCCTTCAGCTTGATATCCATTGTTAGCTTCTTACACTCTGTTTCTAATTCAGTGATCCGCCGCCGCAGCGTGTCTGTGCACTCCCCTCTGGGACAAAAAGATGAAAATAAAGAAGTGAATTATATCACACATCATACCTTGAAATAAACAAGCGACAAGCCAGGATTGAAATTGTCAAAAACTGAACCTGTAACATCATACGTGCACCTACCTGGATGCTGCTGCTAGTGCTACTGCTCTGGCTGCTGTGGCCTCCTCTAACTTCTTTCTCTTCTTTTCGTCTGCGAGCTGTTTCTCAGCGGCAGCTCGAGCCTCCTGCTCGACTTTGAGCCTCTTCTCTAGCTGGCCTACTGTCTGTTTGTCCTTCTGCTTCGCCTGCACAGCATTATGGAGTCTGCAAGTGCACAGGACAAAAACCCTGATAGCGACATTCCTAAACCAAAAGCGATGACTTTCCGGACCTTGCTAAGACCCGTTGGACTGTAGTACCACTCACTTGTTCTGCAGCAACTCGTTCTCCTGGCGTAGTTGACCCAGCTCGGTGCGTATGGAGCGCTCGGCGCTGCCCAGTGAGCCAAGCTGGCTGCGCAGGTCTTGCTCCACCTGCCGGCTGGCCTGCAGGTCCGCCTTCAACTTTTTAACGTCCTGCTCCAATCTGTCCAAGGCGACAGAGTTAAAAGAGGAGACAAAATGATGTGCCACGACAATCACATTTACATTATTTTCAGAAAATACACAACACCGTTTCTCAAGCACACGTTGCATTTCAAGTAAAAATACACCTTAGGATCAATACATGTATGTAGTTATGGCTACATGATTCCAGATGTTGTGGTCTATAAAGTTCAGCCGAAATCAGAGCCAAAGCCAAGCATTGCTGCCAGGACCATTTCATATTTAATCTATGTAGAACAACAAGACCATCTTAATTTTTGAGCAAGATACACAACCCAACAAAGAAAACTAAAAATTTTGATCTCATTCTTTCTTACAGGACCTCAAAGTGGCTGGAGGAAGCTTCCTAACTATTTTCATGTCCTACTCTGAAGAAAGAATATTTTCAATCCTTCAGCAAAAGAGTCTTTAGATTTATGATGAAAGAAAGCAGAGACCTTAAACTAGAAATGAATGCTGCAGATAGTGTTCTAATTATGTTCTATCTGCTGTCATCTCAGGCGGTCACCAAGTCTTGGTCCACAAATGGTGGACATTTGTCTTGGTGAACACCTGATAAATAAACCGTCTATCCCTAACCCCCCACACTTGGTAAATTGAGTTAAGCATAAAATAAACATACCACAAAACAAACTTAATTATGATATTAGTGTGTGTGTGTTGATGAATTTGTCTGAGCGTGTGCTTCTTACCTAACAAGTGCTTCTGGCTTGCTCAGCTGGTTGTTTGGGATACAGTTGTCTGAGGGATCCCTGTGTGAGCCTCCTGACGTCCCCTTCCCCACCGATAACTTGTGCTTCTTGTCATTCTTCCCCGACGAAGAGGAGGATGATGGCGTGGAGGAGGGCACGCTGCCGTTTGTAGCACTATGGCCCCGGGGCGAGGAGTTGAGCGTCGCCGCATTGCTGCTCGCGTTTTTGTAGTTTTTGGAGGAGGAGGAGGATGAGGAGGAGCAGGACGAATTGTTGTCCTCTTTGAGCAACAGGTTCTCTGTGCTGCCCAGCTCTGTGGTCAGTCTCTTGTTGTTCATATGGTTCTCCATATACTCCATCTCCTGGAGTTTAGAGTCCACTGATGATGGCAGGATGCTGTTGTTGCTGTTGTGCTGCTTTTTAGTCTCCCCGCCGCCCCTTCCCTCTTTCCCTTTTTCTCTATAGTCTAGTTCCGGCAGTGGTGCCGATATCTTTTTATTGGCTGGGGCGCCATTCTGTGACACTGGAGGTGTGTCCACTTCAGATATTCCTTTAGCTGCTGCTGCTGCTGCATAAAGAAAAACAAGTAATTGGGATGAAATCTATAATATATATATATACTGTATGTATACACAAAAAAATTCATCTTAAAGAGAGTTTCCTGAAGGACTATATACTCACATAACCAGTGTGTAATTCTGCATCTCCTATATGTATCACTTGTGTGAAATAGACAGACTCTGACTACAGATACAAAGCAGCCACTCATCTGAGTTGCATCTCGGTGACCTTTGGCCATTCTAATTGGTCACAAATCTTTTGCTGGATACAATTTTTCAAATTTTGGCTAAAAACACACAAAGGGCAGAGCCTCTTGCGATCAATATGTGCATGGTGTGTTTGTTTAAACTCCAAGGGAGGTGCACCTGCAACCACAGGCTTTGGATGGAGGGACATCCTGCTTATACTGCTGCAAATTTCTGTTGTAGTAGTGCTAGACTCATGACAACACAACGAGAACTTGATAAAAGCCTAGTTCTGAGGAAATAGAAAAAGGCCCCCCGTTTGTGACCATTCATTTAATCACTTGAATGGGACCGAGATCTCTTGTGAGTTGTCACTCCTGGGCCAAACATAAAGCCCAAGAACATTTGACCAAAGCTGTGGATGAGCATGATTTCAACCAACAAAGGGAAAAATAATTAAAATATGAAGAATATACAAAACCAAAAAGTTTTTTTTCTGTATCATGCATTACTGCCTGCTATGTCCTTTAACAGTCTTGACCGACTGATGCAAGAGTGACTGGCAGATCTTTTAACTATCCATGGATGTACAATCACTGACACAAGGCAGCAAACTATCTAACCAGATACTAGCCAAGAGATTAACACCATGTGCTTTCATGAAGAAATCTCTATTTTGTCAAATCAATCCAAAAGTGTAATTTCATTATCCAGATCTCGTAGATCTCATATGAAGCTAGCTCGTCATGTGTACTTACAGTATCCACGTACGCGGGTCTGAACCTTACCTTCTTCTGCTTCTCGCTCTTGCCTCTGAAGCATCTGTTGCTCTGGAGGCAGAGCCTGCTGCAGGAGCTGCATGTAAAACTCATTCTCCTTCTGCACCTCCTTCTGCTTCCGGAGGCGCATCTTATAGCTTACGTAGCTCTTGAAGCCGAAGCCCAGTGTGACCACTGGGTAGCCAATGCTACAGAGATGGACATAACAAGCACACTTACAAGTCTACTCTTTGTTTATGGTTTTAGAAAATGTAATTTATAATGAGTCTTTCCTTCACATCATTCCTCAGCACCATGGCGACACATTCACAGTGGACACTAAACCCAGCTTTCGAATCCTGCCCGTCGAGGGCAGTGTCCCGCTGTACCTTGTTAAAATACAACGGTGGCTCACCAGTGTGCAGCAAAAGGACGACACAAGTCCACGTGGAAGTTCTTCAGGTCTTTGAATCTGATGGCTGCCTCGATGTACACAAAAAGTATCCATAGAGACACTGTGGGCAGACAGACACCCCTCTCTGAAAAAAAAAAAAAAAAAAAAAAAAAAAAAAAAGGTATAAATGTTAGGACTAGATATTAAACATAATTGTTACCATGATAAAGAGATCCATTAACTGCCAGTGCTGACGAGGAATGCTTGGTCATGGCTTATATTTTCTTTTATTAGACACTGCCTAAATGATAATTTCATCATATTTTTGCTCGGCAAAAGTTGTTAAACCTTTTCAGCGTTAGAACTTCACAACTTTTTCCTCAATGACAGTTTAACAATTTGATGCAAAATGTATCCACTCTGATGATTTATCATTATCTCGGCAGCCAAAGCAAAACTGGTTTTGTAAATCTTATCCAGACATGCCTTAGAATGACACTGCTGACTTGTGTACATTAGATGATATTGCAACTACTTTAACTGTTTCAATAGGCTCTCGCTCTCTCTCTCGCTCTCTCTCGCTCGCTCGCACGTGTGCAGTGCAAGAACAGGCGAGCGACCTGGTAAACACCTGCTGTGATCTCCTCATAGCCGCATTACCACTGAACCCTTATGAGAGCGTGGTCAGGATAGAGACATTATGCACTATTTCCTTGTTTGTAAAACACTCAGACACCTTTACCGCCAGGCTATGGAGTGTGTGTAAGAAATATTAATACTCCTCTGCTTGTGAATCTGTGGCGAGTTAAGTTGGAGGTTTTGGAAAGCAACTGGGGACCATTCTGTGTTTATCCCTCCCCCAACTGGCATTTGAATTTCAATCTGACACCTGGCCTTTGGTCAACACGGGGGAAACCACTAAATCAGAGTGACAACTAATCCGCAGAGCAAGGCTCACTTACACACACCATGCAAGATACTAAGAAGCAAGCCAACTATTTGAAAATATGATAACACAATGTGCATGAGTATTGCACAACACTTTTCACACCTGCTTTCCCCAGAAGCATCAAGCAGATGATCTGAAAATGACTGAGTTGTGAATTCAAAAGCATGGTTTATCTAAACAGTATATTGAGTAGATAAAATGAAGGTCGTAGCCATGAGGTATATTTTGTTCCTGATTTTCATACAAGCCTCTCGCAAACCTGTATTCAACCTAACCACTGGCATTTGCCAATTTCTCATGTGCAATTTCAAGACATCTAAACAGAGGAGGGCCGTACCTGTGTGCCAAACATACTGCACCCACACATAGGTACTGGCAGCGAAGAATAGCCATTGCACCGGGATGAAGAGGAGGCAAATGATGTCCGAGGTAAACGCCACACACACAAAGAATACTGAGAAGGCCTGTAGGGGAGAGGAGAGGTGATTGTGTTAAACAAGAGTGAGAAAGAGACATGTAGATTGCTCTTCTCCCTTAGCATTTCACAATCAACTCAACAATGGCAATTTCAGCATATCGAGAATCAAAACTTAACCATAACTGGAAAAAGAAAATGGAAATGTTTCAAGGCTGACAACCAGCGTGAAGCTGTTGGACACCAGATCATGAAAGACTGGTTGCCATATCCTCATAATCATTAATAAAAAAAATAAATAAGTGACCTCGTCCTGGATGATAAAAAAATATACCAGGAATAGTTATATAAATATTACATATTTGGTTCTTTTTCTACACCTCTGTTAGACACAGGCCAACAAACACACCTACACAATGCATTTCAATAAGAACAAGCTGTCCGGCATCAGTAATGGACCCAAGGAGACATACACAAGGAATCGGGTTATTTGGACAAGTGAGGTAAGGCATGAAATCACATATTTGAGCATTTTAATAATCCTGCATGCTGGAGCAATACGTTGTCTAATTTTTGGTATAAGAATTTGGACTGGCAGGCTTATTTGAGCTGCACATTCACACATCCGCTCAGATGTGTGGAGTTTCATTTTGTGCATAACTTGTGCAACAGTGTCTTATTTGGGTTGAGTCCTTGAGAAGTTGCAAAGGGGCTGAAGCATAAGAAAGTCCTTCTACCCTCTAGCATTTTTTGGGTTGTTTGTATCTCAGTTTCAAACCTACCTCCAAGCAGGAAACGACTCCACCAATCATCTTGGTCGACACACAAGTCCATAGCTAATATCTAAACACACATTTGGATATGAAGGGCGTTTGCCTGCATCGTAATTAAGATGATGTTTCTTCAGAAAGGCATCATTTCTGCCTAAGACAATCAGAGCACAGCTACTCACCAGCCCCTGGTATCTAAAGGAGTCGTACACACTCCGGATGAAGAGCCAGAACGGCCAGAGGTACTCGAACCTGAACTCAAGTACAAAGTCTGCCAGCAGCACAAGTGCCCACACCACCAGGAACTTCAGGTACAGGAAGGTACTGAAAATGAGAAGAAAAACGGGATGACACGGGATGTTTTGGAAAGCAAATACCCTTTCAAGAGTGTTTTCTTTTCATATTGGCAAAGTAATATGCGTTTACAAAGAAATATACTCATCTCAACCCTCATGAGTCATTATATGTCAGGTCGCCATTAAGTCAATATATCAAAGAAGTTCAGCTTAATTGAGGACTCGACACACACATGCCTCCAAGATGCACGTCTCTGGAGCTGCTCTTTGACAGATTAGGCGCTTGTGTGCATTGCACTTAGTCTAAGCAGCTTAAGTTAAAAACTGCAACTTGGTACATGTGTAGGGAAACGCAATAGACGTCTGCAGACATTCTGTAAGAGGTCTGCATCTGTACCGTATGTTGTTATGTGATGCTGCTTTGAACACGATGAGTTTTTATTCGATTTATTCCCAAGGGGATGAGGAGGTACCTCATGCACAGAGAGCTTTGTTGTAATTTGCTGCTGGATCTTTGCAAGAGCCCAAATTCATTTCAATTTAATAGGATACAGTCATTTGATCTCAGCTGACATTTTGTCCTCAGAACACTGAGACCCTGACAGTGACGCTGTGGGGGTGTTCTTTGAGCTCCAAAGCATGGTAGTTGAGTGTTTTGGGGGCTGGGGGGCACCTGTTCAATAATTCAAGGACATCTCCACACCTCTTGGTCTCGGTGCCACGCGTGTAACAAGTGGCTTCTGACGTCCGGTCCATTGGATACATAGGGAGTCACATCGAGGTAGAACCTGTCAGGTGTTGCTGGAAGGACAACCAAGCCGCTTTGAAGTGTCCACATTGAGTAGTTTAAAGCAAGCTCGCCAGACGTCAGGGCAGCTGACTGCAGTCTTGTCGTGTTTACGGATAATATATTAACATGGGTTTGAGTGTTATTGGAGAAGTGGGTTGGCAATGAGTGGACGTGGCTGCTGTGGAGCTAGCTAGCAGGAGATACTCTAGCTAGCAGGGAAGCGGCTAATCTTCAGATGACAACTGACGTGGGGGAACGTTCGCTAATCGAGGTTTTTTTATTCAATTATCCAAAACCTCACCACGACTCAATTCGAACAGCAACGCTGCCACGGAGGAGACTTGGTGACATGGTTCAAAACGGGCTGCGCTGCGGCCTAGCGCGGCAACTAGCTTAACAGCTAACGATGCCTTTAATGTACAACGAAAACATACCGCTAGCATACACACCGCTAGCACCAGCGGCTAGCTACTGTGGGATAATACGAGCGCCAGCGGTGGCAGCTGATTGGCACACGAGCGGCAACGTTGGCAACTTGCACGTTCCGCAGCCACGGGGCCGCAGG
Organism: Scophthalmus maximus; assembly: GCF_022379125.1. Lineage (NCBI taxonomy): Eukaryota > Metazoa > Chordata > Actinopteri > Pleuronectiformes > Scophthalmidae > Scophthalmus > Scophthalmus maximus. The sequence goes on along the minus strand of NC_061529.1, from coordinate 15,553,023 downwards.
CATCTCCAGCCAGTGGCCCCCAATTGCTGTCGTGAGGAGGGACCCCCTTCGTCAAGCTCCATATAAGTTACCTGCCGTATATACCCTCGGTGATTCGGTTCCGTTTCAACGGCCGTCGGAGTTTGCTGCAGTCCGCATTGCGCCGCTTCATCCTCCTCCTCTTGGCTTTGGCCTTCGAGTAACCACTGTAGTCTTATCCAGTTTTCTTGCGTAAACAGACACAAAATAATAAATGAAGTGGCTGTGGTACGTGTGGCTGTTATTTGCCCCCTCCACTGGAAACAAAGACATAAATAAAGGCACTCTATTCGGGAACCTCCTCTTTTTCTGTTAGCGCAGGCTCAATAAGCGCAAACCGTGTCGTACATGCGTGCAGTTGTCAGACGGCTGATACATCCAATTAATCTGTCCGCCGAGGCCTCCCTCTTTGACGGATGCGGAAATGAGCCACTCACGTTGCACCGTAGTCGCTCGCACATTTCCCCTCCGCCAAAGACAAATAGGACAGAGAGAGGAGGCGGGGCCCGCTGTGTGTCCAGCGGCTCGTCCTCAAGCCAATCAGGCCTTTGTGGACAAATCGGGCATCGCCGGTTGACCAATCAGCTCATCGCAGAGGCGGGCTTAGAGTGACTAGCGTCTGCTTGTGGTTTATTATTAAGTGTTTGACCAAATTCACTCCGTGCCACAAACAAACTTCCTCTTCAACAGACGGAGGTTATTTATTTCAGGACCTTTGTGTGTGGTTCACTGACAGACTTATCCTACGGCCAAACATTAACAATGTTGTATTGGCAGGTTCAAATGTGTGCATTTGTCTATATAAGTGTAGGTGGCAGTTGTCATTGTTTATAGTATGATTTACTTTACCCGTGGCTTTTTGATTATACCATTGTCTGTAGGCTCCAAACAAAGTGGCTTGATATAAATAAAAATAGATATAGAGAGACATATTAGATAAGATAATGTAAGATAATCCTTCATTCGTCCCACTACGGGCTCTTTGTTTTTTTCTCAAGGTTGATCTGGAGGCGGTTCCACTGGCACCAGTCCACAAAGTCCATTGTCGTCAGAGAACTTCTGTAGATGGCAGTTGTCTGTGCTGCACATGAAGTTGGCAGTGTACAGGCAGAACATTAAAGGAGCCAAGAGCGTTCCCTGTGGTGCTCCTGTGCTGCAGACCACTGAGTCAGAAACACAGTCACTTGTCCTCACATAGTGGGGGCGGTTGGTGACGTGGTCAATAATCCAGGATGTGAGGTGGTGATCCACTCCTGTGTGCTCCAGCTTGTCCCTCAGGTGAACAGGCTGGATGGTGTTGAAGGCACTGGAGAGATCAACGATCAAACATGATTCTCACAGTGCTTCCAGGCTTTTCTTTGTGAGAAAGAGCTCTGTGGGGGAGAAATATATATATATATTTTCTGCTGGTGCAACAGCTGATTAAAAAAAACAACAACCCGAAACGCTCTGCTGGAGGTTGCGCCCACTTTCAAACACTTCATGTGCTACAGTTGCGTCACTTGGAGGTGAGGAGTGCACCAGAGAACATCTCCAATGGCTCCTCGATACGCACCAAGTCTGCGCTCCCGCCTGGTACCGCTGCTGCTCCTCCTGCAGCTGGGGTTTATTGCCATTTATGCCTTTTGGACTGAAATCCAGAGCAATGTCAACCCACATGGAAGTAACTTCAGCAAAATTTACCCAGGTGAGTGGTGACATTTTGAATGAAGCTTCGTCAAATAGGTTCTTTAAGAAGCTACATAAAGTGAAACATTTCATGAGTGTTGGGAGGGGCTGCGGCTATTACTGGTGGCCATTGATAAGCTTCTACAGTTGCTGCTTCTTTTGCGGCAGATGATCTGGGTTATCTCCTGGAAACTGACACACTAGAAGTGACGGTATCATCTGATTCGGATATATGACAGATTTTATAGCCTGCTATACTCCTCTTCTCTTGCAGAGTTCCAGGATGTGCATGTGACGGTGATTCTTGGTTTCGGGTTCTTAAGCACTTTCCTGGTGAGGTATGGTTTCAGTGCCTCTGCCTTTAACCTCCTCGTGGCCGTGATTGCCACCCAATGGGCAATCATACTCAATGGAATTGAGTCCTTCAGGGGAAAGATCAGGCTGGATTTGAAAAGGTATAACACAGCACATTTCAATTTTATTTCCCTTGTGAAAAAAAAAAATCTTATGCTTCTTTTACAGTTCTATCATTTAAGTCATTGCTTGTCATGTTTTAATGTAGCTTGGTAGAAGCTCAAATGTGCACAGCCTCTGTCCTCATTTCAATCGGAGCTGTGCTGGGAAAGACTAACCCGGTTCACCTCATCCTCATCTCCCTGCTGGAGGTGTCGGGGTTCATCTTCAATAAATGGGTCCTGCAGACTGTGCTGAACGTAAGCAACATCTAGTCCAGTGATTCAGCCTTTCGTTAGCTCTTCAGATGATCACATTCATGTCATGATGTGTATGATTGTCCATATTTTGTTGGTAAATTGCTGATGTTCCCTGACTGCAGGTGCAGCTGCTGAACAGCATCATGATGCTTCACATCTTTGGGGCTTTCTTTGGACTCATGCTGGCCTGGATCCTGTATCGGAAAGGTTCTGAGCAGGGATTTGAAAAAGAGAAATATGACCACAGATCTGGATCGTTCTCAATGTTGGGTGTGTAATATTTTCAGTTTTTCTGACATTACTGCTGCATAGGGTTTGTAGGGTAGTGCAGCGAGTGGGATGGCTGTCCTTCGACTGGACACTTAAGTTCAAAAGCACATTAGATATCCTCTTCTCTGTTCTCCAGGGACACTGTTTCTCTGGGTGTTTTGGCCCAGTTTTAACTCCGTCCTTGTGGACAGTGGTAATCCCTGGAGGAAGTTTGGGGCCGTGTGCAGCACCTACCTTGCCCTGGCTGTCAGTGCAGTAACAGCTGCTGCCTTGTCTGTGCTCTCCAGTCCCAAGGGGAAACTCAACCTGGTATGATCCAACATCGATAGCTGAACACACAATTAAGGCTACTTCATGTGTCACTATGAGCTGGACTGGAAGGGCACCTGCCTGCCTCCGGACCACAAGATCCACCCATAAATTAAATGAGTCAGTCAATATGTCTGACAACTGCGAGATCTGACTAAAGGCTTTCGTCTTCACTCCTCTGGTCAGATCCATATGCAGCAATGCATCCTTGCTGGTGGTGTTGCTGTTGGCATCTCCATGTCAGTGGTTCATCAGCCAGGGGATGCCATGGTGATTGGATTCACTGCTGCCATTGTATCAACCGTCGGACACCGATACCTCAAGGTTTTGATCACCAATAGAATGACCATTTTACCAATGTATACCTCAGAATTCCTGACAGTTCTTTATATTCCAGACTCAAATGCTACTTGCATTTCAATGCCATGACACCTGTGCTGTTCTCAGTACACATGGACTCCCTGGTCTGGTGGGGTGGCTCGCAAATCTTCTTCTGCAGATCAAAGACTGCGATGATCACACAACGTAAGGATGCAGAATGAATATGATAGGCATTGCAGCACTTGCCACAAAAGTGTGACACCCTGTGTCCTTCATTTTGCAGGGCAATCCCGATCCGGTTTGCTGTATTTCACATTTCGACTCTCCTCATCACCATGACTAACTGTCTGTCCATGGCAATCATCACAGGTAAGTTTCCCTTTTCAAGGGCCCTCGCACTATCATATCATAGAAAATAAAATAAGGTTCTTATCAGTTGCAAAAAGAGTGTAGTAAATTGCATTACTGTTCACAGATGTTTACATCACAGATGTGCTTCAATAATTTTTGTTTGCAATTTGTAAGCTTCTTTTCCTAAAGGACTTTAATCTATCATTAAGGACTTCTACTCAAGTGGGACTTCTGGAGGACACCCAAAAGCAAGAAATGTTTCGATGACCAGGCTTTCTGGGAGGTACGAGTATTAAATTCCTTTTTCTACACTGAAAAAAAAGTTACAGCGATACTGAACTGTACTGCACTTGGCATGTTTCTGTTGTGCTACATTTAACTACATTTAATTTTATATTTTGCAGTTTCCTCATCTTGCAGTAAAAAAGTGAGACGTTGGAAGCCTGGAATCCTGGAAGTATAAACAATTTTCTACGCTAATGTATATAATTCCATTCAATTATTCCTAATTCCTAAAGTTGTTTTTTTCCTGAGCAAAACAGTGTTTAACCAGAGAAACATAAATGTAGGTGACTTTTAATGTCCAGTAGGTTTATGTTTAATGTTGCGATAGTTGTCAGAAAATAACTTTGGTTATGATGTTACACAAGCAAAATGGATACAAGTGAGTGAAGCAGTGAAACACAAATCTTCAACAATAAAACTGGATGATGGCAAAGCTTCAGAGTGGACAGTGTTATTTCAACAGAATTACAAACATTCAGTTTATGTGTACTGGATGTGTACTGTATTTTTGAAACATTGCTCTCAATATGATTTGTATGATAATAATTTATGTATTTTCCCCTCAATAAACAGTTCAAATTAAATGACATCATAGCAGTCAGTATACCCAAAGGAAAATGGACAGTTCAGTTCAGGGAAGTACATCTCCCAAAATACACATTTGGTCATACACAAGTTGTAAACCGTTCTGACTACATGGCTACACTTAAAGATGTGCTTCATTTGAAAATATTCAATCTATTACAATTGTGGTCAGCTATGATTTAGCCATTATACAGCCAATGGTTTAAATTAAACATGTTAATTTTGATGCTACAAAAGTTGTAAGTGTTTAACAGTGGACATAAAGACACAGTGCATTACTGCCACAGATCCTCCGTACGGCCAAACTTGAAGACCAAACCCCTGCAGCGAAAGACAAGAAGATACTATGAGAGAGCGAAGGGGAAGCATAGGTTGAAAGTAAGACGCATCTTACAACTACTGACTTACCCAAAGAAAATGAATGCATTCTGAAAGAAGATGGCAATACCCGGGTACACAACAGGTTTCTCTGCAAAAGACACAACAGGTGCACAGAGGTTAGAAATTGGGACAGCGTGTATATGTTGCATAATACCACACCGCCATTGTATAAGATTTTCAGTTACTGCATCATACTGCGCCCCATTTAATCTCTCTGTCTTTTAAAAACACGCTCCTGAGTTGCTCAAAACTGAAAAACGATGATCAATGTGTCACCCCCTAAAACTGAGTACGGAATAATCAGCGCACTTTCCGATGTGCTAAGCAGAGGACGGGACTTACGAGGCACCACAAAGCCTCCAAACAGAATCCACATGGAGGCAATGAGAGAACCAAAAGCCAGCATGAAACCGATGAAGAGCCACACTCGTGCGCCTGCAAACAGAAATAAGAGAGGGTGGATTACTGGGTGAATCGGTACGGTGCCTTTAATGATTGCGTGTTTTACTTGCATGTAAGTTCCAATGATAATACAAGGAAACTGGACTGAAATTAGTATGAGAGAAAAAACGTGATGACATCACAATATTTCAATGACTGCAGAAGAAAGCAGCATCGTCACAAATGGTGAAAAGGAAATGTGTATGGGAAATATGCTCATAATAAAGAGCAACTCATAGTGTATTTTCTCTCTCACACACACACACACACACACACACACACACACACACACACACACACACACACGCACACACACACACACGCACACACACACACACACACACACACACACACACACACACACACACACACACACACACACACACACACACACACACACACACACACACACACCCACCCACCCACCCACCCACACCTGTCTGTCCAATGCAGCCTTCGCTGTAGCTGTCTCCTCTCACTTGGCCATTTGAAACAGCATTTATCCTAAATTGTCATGAGGGGAAAAAGGAAGAAAACAAAAATGATTACTAACATATCAGAAGTTACTTTTACCAGATTGCTCATGTTTAATGGCACCTCATAGATTGTAAAAAAAAAAAGTTAGACAATTGACATTGTTAAACATGAAAAAAAACCAAAAAATCATCTGAGGGCCGACTTTTTGAACTCTTTCCTGCCAGCCCTTATTAAAATTTTCGAAAAATGTCAGAGTGAGCCCATGTGAGAATACAGCAAGAAAATGTTGCGTGTGCGCGTCAATGACTGTAAACAAAAACATTGCTTCTCGTAGCGGAATTATCATCAAGTCCTGCCTCCCGCAGGCCCTACCCAGACGCCACGGAATGTTACGGATATTTTCCTGTTGGCGTGAAAGCATCTGACTCGAACGATCTCCTGCTGCGTTCTTCGTGCGTAAACAGCAAACTCAGGGAAAATGTCTGGACCCAATTTTTGCCGTGTTCATGTCTGAAAACAGCTTTGATGTTTCTGAAACTTTTAGCCACATCTAATGGCCTTCCTTGGTGGATGTAGTTGCTGAACTGTCATGGAGATAGTTTAGTTGCTACCATGTGGCCTACATATGTAATTTCAGTCACGTGTTACAGCTGCATGTGGAAAATAGACCAAAAAACATTTGCAGCATTGACTGGAAAAAGGGCCCGAGGCACCAACCAGTGGTCAGTAGATGGCGAAAGACTAAGAAGGCCAACCGAACCTAATGGTGGAGACCATCTTTAAACCAATCCTCCTACGTCCACGTGTTATCTTTTGACTGAAAGTCCATATTTAAGTCATTTAGTAGCAAATGTTCCATCTCAGTGGAAACCAAGCAACTCGTATCAGCTGAGGGAGGCCACATGATTCGGCTACAAGCTATGGGAACACAAAGCTAATGAAGCTTACAATGACAATTTAGCCACACTCAAGGAGTTCACACTCCCTGCCAGAGGACACACAATGCCTGTCTGTCTTACATGAGAAAAGCCACCGTAGCGATGACTCCACAAGTGTGATAGGCATGGTGAAACTGCCCCTGATCAGGATATTTCACTGCCGCGTCGATGATGATCCACCAGCCAGTGAAGAACTGCAACAAAAAGGTCCATAGTTAGCCTGAGGAGATCACCGGCTCAACGCTAACCGTTGAAAAGAATGTGTAATAAGAGGAATCCACAATTCTACATTTGTTTTTTTGTTTTCTGAATCTGTCAATGATTCCTAAGATGTCATCACCAAACCTTCGTGAAAGAAATGTAATTGAGGCTTGACATTGTAGTTTAACCATAAAATTTATAATAAATAATTATAAATTGAAAAAAAAAAAGCAATTACAACCAAATAAATAGAATTTGAATAAAGAAAACAAACATTAATCTAACGTAAAATGTAAACATAAATGCACATTTAAAGGCTCATAACTATTAAACATATCCAGCATAGATGTCTGTGAAAGGCTGATATCGGCCGACAGATGTATCGGTCGGGCTCTAGTTGTGAAGCTACACGGATCTCGAAGTAGCCCACAGCTGCGATGTGACCGAGGAGACCCGTGTAAGTACCAGCACTCCAGCGGCTACAGATGCGATGGTGTTTCTCCTCTCGCCCCAGTCCACATTGCACTCGCAGTCTCCGCAGCGGATTCCGTCCAGAAAGCCCGACATGGCTCTTGCGCCAGGGGCCGACTGTCTGTGTGCGAAAGCGAAAGCAACAACAAAGCAACAATAAACTTCACGGAAAAAACACTTGGACGTCGATGTGTTGGTGATTCATCGCGGGCCGTAGTCGACGGCTAACAGCATGTCCCCCCGAGGCGTCGATCATCTGGAAACCTGGACCAGACGAAACGCGAAGCCCACTTCCGTGCGTGATGAGCTGTGCGCTGAGGATGATGCCCGACCCCCTCGAGTCGAACGGCGGCTCTCGGACGCGTTCGACGACGAGGCTCGTCGACACGGGAAGTTCAAAGGCTGGAGAGCCAGACGGCGCATTCGCGGTGTGGATTAAAATACACGACCGGGGCGATTCTTTTGTTCCGTCGCTTTTGGCACTAGCAAACGTTTCCTTGAAGGGTTCTTCTCGCTACGAAGTCGCTGAAAACAAGACCACGGCTCAAACGACAGTGGTTGTACCGCGCGAAAGCACGCGCCGCGGCGACATTACTTGGCGGTAGAGTCGTTTTCTAAAGGAAATTCTTACCGTTTATTATCGTTCTGTTTGATGTGGACCCCTTGGATTAGCCCGACTTTGCTTCCGAACGAGCTCGGTCATGCACATGCGCAGTTCACCCGTTCGACGAGGGGACCTCCGAGACGCTGTTGATAGTGGTGCATTCAGGTGCTGTTGGACAAAGCGGGCCTCGTTCAAACCAAACATTACAGTACATAAAGTGCACGATCCCCCTCAGTAAGTAGTAAACCTGGTATATACATTCATCAACTTATATATGACAAAAAATATGAAGTAATGTGAATGAGTATTTTGGCCAATAAGTCAACGCATATCCAAGCAATTATTACCAAATATGATTAAAACAATAGTTTCACTTGGTTTTGGTTCCAATGCAGTTTAAACAAATCACATATCATTATGCCAAACATTAAGTAATATAGCCATACAGCATGTGCACAGAACAGCGAGAAACTCTGCTACGTTACAATATCAACCAATTTCACCTGAAAAAACACACTTCAAACACCAAAGCAACTAAATCAGCATATCACATAAACAAGATAACTGTACATATTTATTATGTCCATATATGAGGGTCGTGATATTTCATAAGAACACCAAAAGCTACATATCAGAGCAGAGCGAGACACCAAAGACTCCAACTGTCTGTGTTTTTTTCACTCTACGAGCAACTGTCATCTAACAAGCAGCCGAAGAAGAGAAAAAGAAAGTTTGTATGAAACAGCGACATACATACATTTTCTTACCTTTGATGTTTTGTCACAATAACTTGTTCTCTCAAGGCTACTCGTCACATTGAAAGGTTTACCTGCGTATTTTACCACTGTTTGCTTTCAGCGGAGGGATTCTAAGGTGAAAAGGCTTCAACCTATCCAATTCCTCATAGTTCGTTCACTTCCTGATAGTTAGGGAATGGTTAGATTTGGGGGCTGATGGTAGATTCTACTGGCTCTGATGGTTTGATAGACATTCATCTATAGTCAATCATTCAGATTGACCAATGGGCTGCTGAGCGGTAGCCCTGCCTATGTAACTTGTAACTATGTACTTTTCATTTTGGGCGTGTCATTTCCGTGCAGTGACCTGTGAATAGGGCCTTGAGCTTAACAGGGTAGATACATAAATGTGACTGAAAAAAAGTTATACACCATCTTAGTGTGTATTTTTCTCCTTGTATGCAGGCCTTTTAACATTTGACTTGATTTATGCTGCTTTCATGTGGTATCGGAATTATGGTAAATACAAGTTGCGGACTTGGAAATTGCATATGAACGCTCCCTCAAGTCGTTATTACGAGTGGGAAATAATTTTGATACCCGAGTTCCCGAGTTGGGGTGACCAGAACCTTTCAACATGGTGGAGAAGAGGGTAGATTGTGATGGTTTGATGTAATTCTTTATTTTTAAGAGTGCAACAGTATCCCTCCATGTACAGTGACAATAGTGCAACAAGAATTAGCTGTAGGTCCTGTACATAGTTTTAATCTATAATCTATCTCCCCTTAACTTAGTATAGACCTATACTATTTATCGTTCTATCCATAACAAATGGACTAAAGTCTACTAGCATGGTGCAAAGTTATTTCATTAGCCATTACGCCATTTTTTTTATTTTTTCGACACAACACCAAACAACAAACAACACTTGAACATGACTCAAGTGTTGAACTCGAATAATTCCGACTAGCAAGGGAAGACAGCATTAATCCACGGCACAGCGGTGTAGCTGCAGAGCAGCAACATACAAGTTTAACAAACAGAAGGTTTATTGAAACAAAGGGAGAACAGAATATTCTACTTTGTCTTAGTATTGTTTGTCGGGATGACCTGTAGATCTTTATGAAGTCCTCTGCTGTATGCTCCATCTCATGGGACCCTTGTGCTTGGTGGGGACATTGTGTGCGAGTCACATGGGGCTTTCATGCCTGCTCCTAAGCCTTTTACTATGCGCACACTGCTATGCTTTCAACTGTGAGAAGAGGACTATAAAGAACACACTGTATTTGAGGCAGTAGTATCAGACAGCATCTATTTTTATTTTCAGTGATTACATGGAAAAAAAATTTAATAACAAATATTGGAAGGAAAAGATATCAAGTATCAAGTTAGTGGTATAAAGGTATTTCACATCAAAAGTTGGGGGAAAAAAGCATAAGAGGACTGTGATTCCACTTTATTGATGATACATTTGAAAATAGCATGCAAGTCATATAAATGAGCAAACAAATCAGTAAGATAAAAGACAACCATCTTAAAAGACACCAAGCAATTGCAAGGCTACAGATATGGACAGAAAGATGACTCCAAAGTATCCAATGTAGCCATAGGCACCCTTCATCCTCTTGGATGGATCTGGAATAAAACCGGACAATGCACATGTTCACCAGAAAAGAATCATATGGAACAGAGAACTACTGTTTATTTGGAACAATGTATACAAAATGTGTTTGTAGGAGGATTCTTAGGTCTGGTTGTGAAACTCTGAACACCTAAGATTTTGCAGATAACACATTAAGTGAAAATGATTTACTTTACCACTTAACTAATGCCACAATTTAATTGCATGTGTTTTAGTTGCATTAGCTAGTGCTGTTAGGCTATCTTCTGTAAATGATTACACAAAACTAAGTGAGGAGCAATAAATATGCTCAAACAATCACTATAGCGTAACCTCTGTGACACATTGGACTGCAGCCTTTAATGCTACAATGTTTTAAACATTATTTTGTTGGAATTACAAACTGTTGCAGTGCAGTGGTAGATAAGGTGGATGAATTATGACCTTATCATTACAAATCTAAGCAAACAATTGCGATTATGATATTTGTGTTTCAATCCTGAAGGGTCTCTGAACTCAGAACTTTGACCCATGTCAACACTTGTAGATAAATATGGGTTAACTTTATTTTGAATGTATGATGTCAACCTAGAATTGTGTGTAAAAAGGTATTTGACATAAAAGAGTGGTTGAATTGACTTTGGCCTACATTAGCATAAAGGTCAATCTTACCTCCGGTGTAGTAACCCCAGGCATAGGAAAGCCTGCTGGTCACCCAAATAGCCCCCAGCACAGATGCCGATAACTGACGTTAAAACCGGAAAAAACAAACGCACAGAGAATTAGAAACAATGGGAATAAAAACATGGGTGGTTTAGCAAAATGAAAATATGCTTAGTCACAGTGACACTGCATTTAGGCCTCGACTCTGTTATCTTAAGAATTTATGCCAAATATCATGAGGACCGGATGCTACTACCACAAATCCGACACAATGAGTAATACTAAAGTTGGTAGCCCTTAATATCTACCTCTATGTAAAACAGTACAGCCAAAATAACACGTATTTATGGATGTATGGCACTCCTCACACATAATGGAGACTAGGTGTGAAAAGGAACGTACCGGATAGACAAGAGCTGCGATAGTCTGGAAAACAAGCCACTGAGTGTACACCTCCAGTGTGTTCTGATGAGCCCTCTGGATACAGTTGAACGTTTGCTCCTTGTCACTGTACATGGTGGGATACTGCAAAGTGACGCCAGGATCACACAACAGGAGCATGTTATTATGAACAGAATTTACACAGACACACATTTGGATGTGTACATTTCAAAAAGAGCAGAAGAGAAGGATCGGCAACGGGAAAGAACTCCATTCCGTCCCATCGCCGAAGCTCTCCTCTGCAAGTCAACTCCACCTGCCTTGACGTCGTACTTCTTCCTGGCGGCCCCGACCTTGACCGCCAGGTACCCCAGCATCACCCAGCTGTAGAGGTACGTGAATATGACATATCCGAAGTTGGGCGGCAGCACCTTGAGAATGTCCATGTCTGCTCAACGCGTTCCCTGTTGTGCGGCGAGCAGAGCGCTGGCGAGCGTCGAGGGCTCGGGGCGGGACAAGACACCGCGTTAACCAACCAGACAAATATCGCGAGATGTCGTTTACTTAGAATAGACCATTGTGATCCACACTCCAGTTCAGAAGGTGGCGGTAATGCGCACCTGAAAGCTGTTTGCCAACCGCCATAAAAAGAGGAAAAGAAGAAGAAGAACAACAACACGTGACTGGAATTTTCCACAAGCTACTTAACGAGCCCGTCGCTCCGCCGACCCCCCCACCCCCCGCATTCGTTCGTGTGACGACCACAGAAGCTACAGCCTCGAGGAAGAGACATCGCTCGAGCTTGACGCAGTATTTTTGGCTTCAAACACGACAACAAGTCGATTCCCGTCGAGGTCTTGTCGTCAAATCTTCAACCCGACGTGGGCTTTTGAAGGCGACCTTCTTCACGTCTCTTTCAGATCGACGCCGTTCGGAACAAAGGATTCCACAGCCGACCTGGTAAGCGGCTCGACGCCAGCTAACGTTAGCACGTTAGCATCACTGTGTTTTTAATCTAAAGCTACGTCTGCAGCTGGTCGAACCATCTTTAATTGGCTGTTGTGAATGGATTGTTCGCGTAATTCTTATGATGTATAGAAAACCCGCTGTAAGCCACGAGTGAAGGTGATAAAGATATTGAGTAGCAGAAGACCGCTAGCCGAAGCTAGTCGGGCTATTTTATGCTTGCGTCATTCTGGAAATTTCCAGTCCTCTCCGGTCGGCCATGACAGTCACGCAACATTACGTTGCTGGCCAGGGGCAGCGCCGAGGGATCAGCTGTTATGCAACGACCTGAGGCTCACACGCACACACACACACACACACACACACACACTCTGTGGCTGGTGAAACATAGTTAGATCATTCGAATCGCCACGGAGAGTCCGTTAAGAACTCTGGGTTTGCTTTCACAGAGAAGGGTTTCAATGATCGGGTCTTTGTTGTGTTCAGTTCCTTTATTATTGTTTTAGGTGTCTGCTGCACGAGGTTTCTCAGAAACTGTGCTCGTCTCTCCAGGTGGTGATCTGGGTCCGGCATTTTGTATTTTCAACCGTGCGGATTCACTTCCTGTTGTATGCGATGAGATCACAGATCATAGGAGTGTGCGTCTTCGATCACAGGAGTGTGTCCCTTCGATTGTTGCATCACGGGGGCTGTGTGATAGTATTTCGATTAAACGATCATCAAGAATTGGAAAGAACATTTTAAACTGTCCGCTTTGAATCACATCATTGGAATAGACAGAATTGAAACTCTCCAAATACACTTGCTCCAAAACAGAAACGCTAACAGAGCAGCATGGCCTTTTCATAGCTGGTATAACCATTTCTGAAACAACCGCTATTATTTTGCCCTATTCCACCATTACTGTTTGTTGTATGAAAGTGACTTTTGATGATCTTGACGTCAGTGTTTCATCCTATTTCAGCCCGTGGCTTTCAACGCAACAATGGCCAAGGGAGAAGGCTCACACTCTGTAATGGCCCGCCCTCATCACAGCGATGGCATCAACGTAATCTTTGACCAGAACAGCCCCGCCTCGTCCCGCTCCCGGTCCCGCAGCAGCAGCGGCGGCAGCAGCCGCTCCTCTGGTTCTGGCCGCCGCACGGTGCTTAGCAGCCACGGGGGACTCTGCAAGTCTTCATCGTCTTCCACATCGTCCTCGCCCAGCTCTGAGTTGACTTCTCGCCCTAGGTCCCGCTCTCGTCCTCGCTGCCACAGACGTTCCTCCCGCTGTGGCTGTGACAGTCATCGCAGAAATGGTCGCGGCCGCCACCGCTGCTCCCCACCTCGTCGCTTCAGGGCCAACTCTCGATCCTATAGCCGCTCGCCCTCACCAGACAGGTGCACCAGTCGCAGAAGTCACAGGTCCCGCTCCAGGTCCACCAGCCGTCGGAGCAGGCACAGGAGGGCGGAGGACAGCAGATCCACGGGCAAAAGCTACAGGAGCCACTCAAAGTCCAGATCTTCAGGCCACTCCCCGAGCTTGAGTGTGGATGGTAAGTTAATAGGTTAAATAGTAATTTCTTTGTATGTGCATTTGTTGCCCAAAGAGCCATTTTCAACCGATTTATATCTTTTCAAAACTTCCATATGTTCCCCAGATAAAAGAGAACTCATCGGCCCTGCAAATGCCAATGCACTGAAGCTCCTCGTAGTGGAGATGCCAGAAATTTCAGAGGGAGTGAAACCAGCCTTTTCAGAACAGTTGGAACCCAAACGGGTGTCACCAGAACCAGAGACATGGGTGAGACAAGACCCGGAAAGGACGACGTCAGAGGTGGGTGTCAGAAAGTGGTCGTCCGTGTGGTTCATGCTGAACATATCGCACACTGAAGACAAGGCTTAGCTGCAAATATAGTCCATGGATGTAAATACAAATTAAGTGGTGTTAAGAATTTTAGGAATAGCCAATAGTTTTTCATTCCACCTGGCCATCTATACATGTTTTACCTGGTTGGTTATGGACTCGTAGGAGCTGTACAGAAAATAATTTGTAAGTAAGAGTTATCTGTTGCACAATTTTAAGAAAACTGCGACAGACACGCAGTATATCAAACAGTGTGGTGTTTCCACGTGTCTATTGATGAGCATGAGTTCTGTGCTGTGTTGAATTTCCTTGTCTTGTGTTGACCCTTGGACCCCTGAGGGAACACACATACTCTCTCTGTATTTATTCCTGTCTTCATAGATAACATGACAGTGGTCTCCTTCACTCACCGGCACCTGGGAGTAAAAGGCTGTCATGTGACTTGGGTGAAGACTAAATGTGTTTGCTCTGAAAGGTTAATTGATAACCCTTGTAATGCAAATGTATCAACTAGAGCTCTGCAATCACACATTTGTAGATTAGCTCGCATTGAGACACGATCCACGATGCACAGTCCATTCAAATGCTAATTACACACACACATATACTTGTATGTTGTACTAGCAATTTGGATATTTTATCACGTACTACACTTCATATAGCAAGGCAGCAGAATTTTGACATTGTGTTTATGCTTGAAGTTGAAATGGGTCATTGTTATTTAGCAGAATCCTCCACTCACTGATGGAGCGCAGGCGTGTGGACGCGTTATAGTGACTATTCCTGTCAAGAGCACTAAAAACTGACGAAGAACTCCTCTCCGTATGCCAAAGATAAGTCGGTACTTGAGGCGAGTGCTGAGGGGCTGGGAAACCTACGTCACCATCATTCTGCCACTCTAGTCAGAGAAGACATCCTTTTTACTTTGATCTTTTGTTTGCATATTTTAAAAAACAACATTAATATTTCTGTTTTCAAGGTCTGTTCTTGAAGCTTTCATTGAATGGTTGAGCTTAGTCTTTTGACAGCAGTGTGGGGTTGGGGAGTGTGCATGACAGCTGCAGTTTGTTGAAGCTAATATTTGAGTTATAGTCTATGCAATAGAAGGGCCTTACAATTTTAGTAATGTACAATCCATCAAGATAAACTTCCAAAACTGTATAAAAAAACAACCTCCAATAGTTTTACTCACATTTAACTAGGTCTGTCTCTCTTGTCTTTTTGGAACAGAGCAGTGACGCAGAGCCCGATGACTTTTCCAACCCAAAGACTTCCCCTAAAAGGAAAACAATCTCTTTCAGCCTGAACGTAAGTTGCTCAAATTGCTTTTTTGATCCTCGCCGAACTGCTGAACAGACAATGATGTGTTCTAATGGGTTCTCTTTCTCCTGTCGTCATGTCTCTAGAATTCTGTGGCCAAACCAACAGTAGCAGCTCCACCCTCAGCTAAGGTAACCCCCAGAATGGACAGCTACGAGAGCAGGAAGCCCTACGGCCACTGGGTTCCAATCAGAGCGGGCAAATCCTCCAAAGCACGCAAACACACACTCACCAAGGCACACTAGTGTGGCAGAGAACACGGACACTGAACAGAACACTGTAAATATTTTGTACATACGCTCATTTCATGGTCGACGTTTTCTTTCAGATGTTAAAGAGTTAAGTTGGAAGAAGTGAAGAATTCGGTACAGGTGGGATTGTCTTTTTCCCTTTGTGTATGAAGCTGCTCAAAGATCTAATAAAGATGTTTATTTGATCAAAAATTGTTTGTCCATGTCTGTAGTCAAAAATCACAGAAAGCCTGTGTAGAGGGGAAGGGTTTTGGTTTGCTGACCAGTAATGCCAAGGTTAATTATTCTTACAGAATGATCCTTCTAGCTTGTCAATCCTATTTTCGGGCATAGGGCGATTGTTTATTCATTTATTGTTTCCACACCACTGACTTTGGGACTGAGGGTCAGGGTTCGGTTCCCGGGTGAGTCAAGACACTTACCGCTTCTTGCCTACTACATCTGATGTGTCGAACATTTCCCCGTTGTGGGACAAATACAGACTTATCTTATCTTGGATATTCCAGGGGGTATATGGAGTATGTGCAAATCAATGTGTGTAAACCATGAGTAACTCTATACTTGAAAATACTATCCTATTAAAATGTGGGATATGCCAGTGCTAAAAATGTTAACATGGCTTGGGCATGATTAAGTAGCTAAAATATGAGAACATGTATAAACAGGTTTTCAAAGATATTGGCAGTTGAGAGCTAGATGGCCCAAAAGGTTTCAGTTTATTGCCTGGTTTCCAAAGTATTCTCTCCAGTCTAATTGAGGGGTGTGTAAGGATCAGCTATGCAGGAGTTGCTGTATGCTGATCAGATAAGTTAATACGGAAAACAAAGATAGTTAGCTACCATTACTAGAATGGCCACACGGTGTCAGTATCTGTCCACCATTAGTTTCCACCAGCATGGTGAGATTTTTTTAAGAGGTTTCAGTTCTCTGAATCACTGCCCTATCGTAACTTGCTAAGTAACTTAAATATAAAGGAAGTAATAGAAAACAGCAGTTAAGTCAAGATTATCAGACTGGTTGGTTTAATTATGTCCAAAATTGTCATCCCAGCGTATCTTAACTCCTGTATTATGGTATAGTGATGCCTCTGTGCCACACGGTTCCTTGTGATTGGCAGCTCATTCTTAGTCAATTTATACAAAAGGCCCTTTGCACAGAGACATTTTGACACTGCACATATGTAAATAATGACCTGGCTGAATCCAATGTAGCTTCATCAGTTGGGTCTTGTTATTGTGCATGTTGGTTTCCTGTCATGTGACACTTTTTTTGTGTTAACGTGACTTTCCCACCATGACAAGTCAAAATAAAAAGACCCTTAACAATTAATCAGACACTTGACGGAAATAACCTTTTTTAGTTTTTTTCATTTTGGTCTGATCTCCAACCATCTATAATTATCAGTGTTAGATTTCTGCCCACGCAGGATTCAAACGTGTTCCTTCTTGGGTAAACCTGATAAAGATCTTCTGTTGTGGCTGCTGTGCTACTTACTCAAAAACTTGTGTATGTTCACCATGACATGTCCTTGGCATTTGTTGAAAATACTGAATGAATTATTGCAAGAGCGTAATGCATCTGTCTGGTGAGATAACCATCTTTTGAGTAAGTAATACGCATCGATCCTTTCCAAGACTTTTGGGACTGAAAGGGTTACGTGTCAATCTGTTGTAATATAGGGTGAAATCACACTTTTGATTATGTCCTAACTGCCAGACTCTGTCTCCTGCTGTAAACTAAGCTGTTAATTCTGATTCATGACTTTGACAGAAAATAAGGAATGCAAACGCAAGACACGGTGAGTCTTGATGTTCACACAGAGTTGTACGTTTTACCATATTCACTGTGAGCACCTATACATCTCGTTTTTTTTCTGAAAAGCGAGAGTCGGTGCCCCTTCGCCACTTGGTGTTTCTATGGGAAAACTGTTGGCTGAGCTGAAATCAAAGCCGTCCTGCTTTAGAGGGAACACTTTATAACTGGCACTTGGCTTTGAAAGAATCAGAGGTGTCAGATTGTCGGTTTTTACAAAAGTCCCGGCCAACATCCTCGGGTGAATCAGATAAGAGTACAAAAATATAACAACACCCCCCCCACCCCTTCGAAGAGACCTTGAGCAGAGTCAGATATCAAAAGGCATAATTTGAAGACCTCCCTTTCATCAGCAAAGCATTAACAGTGTGAGCCATGGAATCTCTGCACAAACACCTTTTTTAGGGGGCATCTCAAAATGTTTCTCTGCGGGGTAAAATATAAAATAACTGATATACAGTGGGGTCAGTCAGACCCGTGTGTTAGATGTAAATCCATGTTGGGGTCACTTAGCTACACAATGCCATCAGTGTTTGCCCGTTAGAGGGTGCAGTGCGACTGTGCTGGAGAGATGGGAGACTCGCATGGGAACCTGCTTGCATGTCTATCTCGTCTCCAGTCACAAGGCTTTGCTGCTCATGTCGCAGCTCCGGGGCGAGTTGGTTAAACTAAGATGTTGATGATAATGAATAAATTGAATTGCTCAATTGTTGGGAACTCATCTGTGGGTGCACCTACATTCAAACATTCCTTTGGCTGGCATCTGATGGTAGTTACTGGTATTTCACACACACACACACACACACACACACACACACACACACACACACACACACACACACACACACACACACACACACACACACACACACACACACACACACACACACACACACACACACACACACACACACACACACACACACACACACACACACACACACACACACGATAACTGGATAATTGGAAGTGGTTTATTTAAAAACAACAAGTATACACTGAAAGTGTTGCTTAAGCTTCTAATACTGTACAAGGAAACACCACACGTTTCATATCTTACAGAAACAGCCTTACAATACACTGTCTCTGTAGCAAGAACTTAAAAGAAAAAAGTTGCACGCCCGCGACTCCTAAATGAGGGAAAAAACGGATCCAGTGAGCATGTTCCGCGGAGGGGACCGGACTCACTAGACAGCTGTGCCTCTCTCCAAGTTCTGTTTGATCTCTGCCGTGTATTTTCCGTAGAAACGCTCCGCCTTCTTGTTGAACTTGGCATTCCGCTCGTTGATGTAGTCGATGTCTGCGTCGTCGTTGTACGCCCTGCGCCGGCTGTACTTGGCCCGCTTCTCGATCCTGACAATCGCAAATAGAAGCAGCTTAGGGAGGATTTCACAAACCAGTAAGACCACTCTCCGTGACACATCCATTAACAGTAATTGGCTACAGGCGATAATTTGGCAGCGTGCGCTCTTAAATTTGGCAAGGAGAGTGGCGATGTAAAACGAAACACACACACACTCAAGAGGGAAATACGGTAAATCTGTGAGCTCCGAGTCTTGATTCACAGCGTCTTCAAAGCATTGTTGTGCGTCATACTTTGGAAACTCAATCCTTGTCTAATGCCCCACAGTCGCATCTCCAACACAAGCACCAGACTGTCTTGAATATAAAAAATCTCAGGGGAAGGCAAGGCAAAAAACCTAACTACATGTGTGGGACACCAAAAGGTAAGACGGTGTCTTTGTGTTGTGGCTCTTATGTGGTTTTTGTAAAGGTTTGACAACCATAGACAGTTAGTATGTTTACTTGTGGGAACTGTAGCAGCATTTGTTTGACCTGAGGTTGTAGACATTGGCTACCTTCACATTAAAGTTGCTTTCAAGCATTCACTGAAGTCCGGACATTTTCCTGAACCTGTCCAGAGGGGCTGCATGTGAAATCTCAGCAGATGTTGCTCCGGACATTTTGCGGAACTGTCCCTGCCAGGCCCCTATTTAAATATCTGGAAAATGTCAGAGTGAGCCAATGTAAAAATACAGCAGGAAAATCTCTGCAAGATTCATTGCCAAGCGAGTGGGTGTTCTACCTGCCCCTCACCCCAAATGTTCTGGAAATGTTCCTGCTATTGTGAACTCGTCTCACCCAAAATTGTGTTATCGGAAAAGTCTGGAAAATGTCCAGACCAAATTGTCCGGACATGTTTTCATGTCTGAAAACAGCTTCAGACTGGATCTCCACCCAGACAAGGATTTTAGCTCCTTATTGGAAGTAATCATCTTCCACACTAACACACCTAAAATGCCTATCACATGACCAGTCACGTTCGCTGGTGGAGTGTATTCCAGTGTAAACAGGAAGCAGTTTGTAGTCAATATTCTGCCAATGTTCAACCATCTGCTCATGGACAAACTAAAAAACTGCAATGGTGAAAAAGAAAACCCATTGATTTCTTTGCTTTGGATGACGACGATTAGTTGGGAAGTTGGCTTTTAGCAAAGCGGGGAGACGGGCAAGATCCAATAACGAAGCGGCGGTGGGTTACAACATCATCGTTTCTAAAAGTTTCTGATCGTCCAGACTGAAACACAAGCAGCAGCATTTCCAGCATAAGTGATGTGCTTCAACGATGTCGCCATAGTCTGCTACCATCCGACCAGGGGCCATATTCAAACATTCTGAGAACCCACCGACTTAATCAGCATAAAATGAACGTGAAATCAACGGGCCCGAACATAGAAGTTGTTGTAGTGATAAATAGCTAATTTTATTCCCCAAGCTGTGAGACACACGTTACAAGTCGCCTACAACATGTTTTAAAGCTCAGGCCTATGCTGATAGTTGTTTTATTATAAAACTAAAGTTATTAATCCTGCTGGTACTTTTAATACTTAATCTATTTTATATGAATGGGGGGAAAATGGGTCAGCATTCATCATTTTTTTTGATTGCTGGTGGGTCTATATAAGTAGCAGAAACAAGAGCAAGTAAAAGATCCAGAAAACCCAACTGGATAGACAACCAAATATTAACTCAATCATTTGATGAGTGCCAAAACATTTTTATGAACATTTGTCCAAGAGATTACAGTGCAGCAGATAAACACTCCCATTCCCACTGGTTGTGCTGCACCAGCGTGAAGAGCGGCAGTGTGTGTTGCTCTCTGACAAGATTCTTCACAAAACACAGATTTACCACTTACTTAAAACTGATGGAAAAGTTATCTTGAACAACTTCAGAATTTTACCCCCAGTTTCTCCTGTGCATCAGAAATCCTTAAGCCTCTTTTGGGTCCTCCTCCCTTCACCTCAGGAACTCTCTTAAAAGGCCAAGATGCTTTGTGAATACCTTATCTTAACCAGGATCCAATCTCAACAGTGAGGGGAAACTCTTAGAAAAAGTCATAATTTTGAACAATTTTCTTATAATTCGGGCCTTAGTGGTGACTCTTTGTAGTAGGACGCTTCATGGATACGCCCACCCTGGAGCCGGCGATGCTCAAGACGGCTCACCACACTATTCGGACGATAATGACCTGCCTCCAATCAGCTCCTTGCAACTGGGGCTGAATTCTTCAGATCAGATACTCTCCGGTTCACACAAAGACCCCCGTCACAAAAATCCCTCTTCTCACACATAATTGATAACAACCGAGATAGCCTCATAATTCATCTCCGCGCCATGTTTGTGGTGTGTGCCGGTGCCAGGAAAGGATCTTGACTGAACCCCCTATCATTCAGAGATGCATGGAAAAAAAAAAAAGATGTGGGTTTGTTTGAACTGCTCGAGCCAATCATGATAGGCAGGGGTGTCTCAATCGGTGCTGAGCTCACCCACACATTTCTTAAATAAAGTCGTGGCAGGATGAAATTCTATTAAGGAGGATTTTAAATATTACTGTGTGTTCAGCTGATCACTTGATGATGATTAACAACTATATTAAGTATGTTAAAGAAAAGCCCCACAGATTTATTTTCCACGTTAGAGGTAGAAACAAAAACTTCCCATGAAAATAAACCCCTTATGTTTTTTAATTTATCATGATTTGGTTGAGCTAAATTGGATTTTCTTTTAAAATGCAAAAACCAAATCACATAAGTTGAATCATTGATATCAGCTGTTCACTGCATCGAATCACATTCATTCAATTGAAGTTGTTCTGTATCCAAATGGCACCAAACCTTTGAAATCATTCCTTGTTTTTTGAAAAAAATAGTGGAAATGTGTTTAAAATGACCAAATAGACTCAAATACGGATTCATTTAAAAACTATTTTCCATTGCACTTTTATGGAGAAATTATGAGCTCCATGATCACAAGTTTGTGTGTGGTTGAGTTACCTCAAAAATGAAACTGAGGTCATCAGTAAACAGCCACGCCCATAAACCTTGTAGAAATGCATGGACACATAAGTACTTTTTTTTTAAATAACTAACTCTTCTTCGAATCTATTTGGTCATTAAGGGGCATAAATCTTTTTGAACACATGATTATTTCAATCTGCATTTCCACGAATGCCTTTGTGACAAATTATAAAATTAAGTAATCTGTTATGACCAATGACTAAAAATAGGATGTTAAGAAAAACTTGCGCTGTAGCCTCACTTTGGATGGATTTATGCAATTATAAAATTCCACATTAATGGGTCAGTGTTTAGCTTGTCATTCTGGTATAATGTCTCTTGTTATTTAACATCCACAGTGAGCAGAAATTAAAGTGGGTACTGAATGACACAGAGGTGAAGTTAATAGCATATTTAGAGAGTCAGGAGATGATATGGCATATCTGCTCTACTGTCCATTTCGGAGAGTGACTTACTGTTTCTCAACATCTTCCACCATGCGGTCAACGCCCTCCGTTGTCGGGATGTGTGTGCCGTGGATCAGGCTATTGGACGTGGGGTAAAAGTCTGCACCGCTGTGTAGCAACAGCAAAGAAATGAGAAAATGAATTACCACAGATAATTACCATTCGAACATACTAAATTTACTTTTCTATCCCATCATTGTGATTACGGCCGTCCCACTGAGGGGAGCTGCTGTGGCTCCAGGGAAAAAAAAGGGGTTGTGGCAGCCTTAAAGGAGGGAAAAAACCTGCAGGCCTACAGATCTTATCAGCGACCATAGCGCTTTTCCCTCTCCTAAACACTTTTACGTCTTTAAATTACTTCGGGTGTGCAGATATATCAACACACACACACACGCCCCCAGGGTAGATGAGGGGATCCCTTATTTCACATATAGAAAATGCTTTGTGCACATGTGATGGGTGAATACTAAGACGATTACGCAAAGCAAATTGTTACAATTCATTTTACTTGACTAGAATTTTCACAGTTACGGTCTTGGTACCAGAAATGTCTTCATGCATAATTTTTATGGCCCTGTTTATACGATGCACATTAATCTTTTCACGCCAGAGGGCATTTCTTCTCGTGCCGTTGCGTCTGGGCGTCTACATAAACTTACAAATACAGCACTGTCACTGTAAAGGAAAAAGAGAAAGGGGCTTATCTCACCCTTCCTCCCTCTGTTTCTCGTAGTTTTCCAGGTCTGGTCTGATTTGCTTGGTGAGCCGCTGGTACTGTCGGAATTGGGCCTCGGCGTAACCTGCAGGCCGTTGTGTGAGATGAGGAGAAAACAAACTGACTGAGTTATAATTACCAGAACAAACAGCAAGCAGGCACCACGCTCAGCAACAACATGTGGCTGGTTGGCGTCAGTTCTCCTCCCTTCCTCTCTTGAAGCCCCCCTGGTGGTAACTTGCCCCCCAGAGGTTTTAATTCAGAGGAGGCCATATTTAGGAGATGCCAAGTCTTTTTCAGTAGATGAAATCGGGAGCAATTTGAGAAGAGTAATATCCCAAAGAGTCCTTATTTGTTAATTGATTGTCTTAACACTACTGCTGTGCAAGACTTGGTGAGCTTCTTGAAAACCTGGTGCATAAAGCGCTTTGCCAGTCTGGTAGTATTATACTGGTAATATTCACATTTCACAAGTTGAAATCATAGAACCCCCCCCCCCCCCCCCCCCCCCATGAAAACTACTTTAACTGATTAATCGATTATCAGAATGAGCTTTGCCGATTAATTTAGTAGTCTATTACTATCGGTCTAATGCTATAAAAAAACTAATATATATAGGACAAATATCACGGTGCACCACTATGCTCAGCAGTTAATTGTATTGAATTACTATCTACTAAATGAATCAGACAGATGTTCTATGACGTGACATGATGGTTTACCATGGCTAAAATAAAACACTTTGATTTAATCCCCACTGGCCTCTGACGGGATTCCAGAGACTGTGTTGAACAATAAATGCCAGTCATGTTAAGTACGAAAGGGACAGAAAGTGTAATTAGTTTACATTTCTTTCTTTTTTTTAAAAAAAATCAAGACTAAAAAGGAGGCCTACGTCTTTAATCTCTACTTTGAGCTTTTAACAGATTCACAAACCTGATTATTTGTTCAAATGAACAAGACGCTGGCGACAGTGTGTGTTATGTGACCTATGGCAACTTGTGGTTCTTCCTGTCCACACAAGTCGGTGGGTAGGAAAGCACACGTGTGAGACGTCTGCGTGGTTTTTAAGTCCGATTTCAAAAGTCAAATTTTAGAACTTGCAGAAAATAGCCCCAGATCCCCAGAACTTCAGTTCCACAATCACGTTGAGTTGCGAGTATAAAGTATGTAAGAAATGATTCAGCCAACTGGAAGGTAAATCAGGATGAGTGAGGCAAATCAACTCCCTTATATGCTGACACATTAGTATTTTATTGTTAGGTTGAAGGACAGTACCACTGTTGATGTTAATATACACATGCTGAATTATTTCTCATCTGAGAACAACTCACCTGTGATTACCTTTTGTGAATCAAAGAAAAATGGACTAACTCTGAAAATGAGTGCCTGTACTTGCTAATGACTTTTCTTTTAATTTTTACCTAATGATTTAATTCATACCATGTGAAACAAAGCATGACCAAAGAGTACACGTCACACACAACAGTGTACAGTTTGCGTTCGACCCCCCGTCACCAACCTGCAAATCCCGTGTCGGGGTTCTTCTTCCTCTTCTTCCTCTCCCACCGCTCCGCGTCGTCCGCGGTGATCTCCAGCAGTTTCACTCGGTCATAGTTGTCCCCTCTGGCTGCACATTCCTGACCGCAATATATTTTGTTTTTTGTCAAACACGAGTGTGTGTGTGAGCTGAAGGGGCATATCGATTGACTCATAACGGATATGCGTTAAATATATGATGGGATAACCTTAAGTCTCCAGGGTCACCAGGGACGACACCTGTCATCTTCCTGAACACACAGAGCAAAGACAGACTCAACCTGACATACCTTTTTCTTTTGTTCTTCAGCGAGCTCCCACTCCAGTCGAGCTTTCTTAGCCTCCCAGTTCGCGGGCAGTTTCTGTCTCTTGTCCTCCTCCACGACCTCCTGGTGGTTCAGCTTCCGCGCTTCATTCTGCGGTGGAAAAGAGACACACGTTGTCCGGTTTGTACAAGCAGCAGTGTCCGTGTGGCTATATACGAAATACAGCGCCGAGTCGGACGAGTGTGTGTTCACAGTCCTCGGTCTACAACTTAACCGAAACACGGGGACGCGACAACGTGTCTCCACCAGGTGAACGTACAAACATGTTTGTTTTTACCCGTTTGAAATGCAACTCTCGAAACTTCCGCAGTCTGGCTTCTCTCTTCTGAGACGCATCCGTCTCGGACTGTTCCTCCTCGGGGGCTGTAGCAGA
Source organism: Scophthalmus maximus (assembly GCF_022379125.1). Lineage (NCBI taxonomy): Eukaryota > Metazoa > Chordata > Actinopteri > Pleuronectiformes > Scophthalmidae > Scophthalmus > Scophthalmus maximus. The sequence continues at coordinate 15,527,633 of NC_061529.1, read as the reverse complement.
TGTCTGAGGGTGGAAAAAAAAACACTGTTAATATCATCCACGGGGAATATAATATGATGAAATTGGACGTTTAAATGGCGTATTACACAACAAGACGTCGACGGCAAGGAAATGCGACGAGCTAACGTTAGCTTGCTAGCGCTCGCTAAGCTCGGTTAGCTTCGCGCGACAGGCGAAACCACAAGCGCGGAGCAGAAACACGATCTCCTCACACGGAATGACTTTTATTAGACGGCTACAATCTGCCACCACATTATGAAAACAACAACAGAGTAATTGGAAATGAAAAGGGCACTACAAACCTCACTACAGGACGCCATTGTTTTTGCTAAAAGACAGCCGACGACAGGAAGTACGACGACAGGAAGTGCGAGGTCCACACCGGATGTAGGAAAAAGAGCGAACGTAAACGCTTTTGTCTTATTATTTATAATGAAATAAATTCAAACATTAATCGATTGTTATTTGAAGGAGTAGTCTGGAAAAAGTGGATTGCAATGATTCAATATCAAACTACTTTTTTTTTAAAACAGTCTTTCTTTACCTCACAATTTCCATCCTATTAGTTAATAATTACTCTCAAGACAATTATTTGTGAGAGCGAGTCACACCATATCTGCATTCAAACGCATCTAGATTTAATCTACATAATATTTACATTTATTCATCATTCATACCACCTAGTCCAACCAATATTTCCCCTGTGCATATTCAGAAAAAAATAAACAAATGAAAAAACACCTACACCCCCCCAAAAAAACAACATTTTTTTTGTCAGTGAGATGCTGATTTTTTATTTTGCATCTCTTCTTGCACCAGCCCCCGTTCTTTATCTTTGCAATTAAACTTTACAATTGCTGTAGAGAAGCACCCCTGCATCCAATACAGTGTATATAGTGTACAAATGAGAATTAACTACCTCCATCCCATACCGAGGAGTAGATGTAACAGATGGATATAAGGGAAGGACTAGCAAAATCAAAGAAAGGTACATGAGTGAGCATCAGTAAGTACATCTCTCTACCACTAAGAGTTTGACATATCAGTTAGGTGGTAAGAAGAACACTGTTCTTTTACAGTTGAGATTTGGCAGGGGAGTGCGAAATGCTTTTGTCAGTTAGAAATGTACAGTTTTCAAAATACCAATTAAAAGGGGAAATTAAAGATGCCGAACCAAAAAAACCCTCTAGCTAAAAACACTTTAAAATACTTTAAAATGACAGTGCTCACACCCAAACACAAACCCATCACCAACTCTGCTAGACATCAACCTTCACTCAACACTGAAAGGTTACTAACTACTTAGTATAATATAAAGTTTCCCACTTCAAAACAGAATTGTTTGTCGGACTGATTTAACCTCAGACTATAAGAATAGCCTATTGGTCCGTGCATCAGTTATTCCTTCAAACGAATAAGCAACATCATAGAATTAGTGGTAAGAAAAAAAAGGCTAACAAACAAGAATCTGGAGGTCAAAGAAAAATTCATATAACAGCAACTTCATTAAACACTATTTTTCACGACAAAAAAATGACCCAGATGAAGGGACGTGACACGCTTTATCCGAAGGAGGTTTAAGGAGCTGACAGTGTACAGGATCCGGTGTTTTGACAAATTTGTCTGGAGTTATTTTTTTCTCCGTCATCCTACAATGACAAACCTGTTATATTACCATGGAAGACATTAATTTGCTGTAATATTGCATCAGTGGTGCTCCTGTTTTTATCATGGCACCGCAGCTAAAGTAATTGCCTGGCCTCTTATGTTTTGCAGGCCATTTTGCCTTTTGAAGTTTAAATTGATTGAAAAATACTTTTCGACTGGTGGAAACTGGCATGACGTACAGAGACAGCAATTATGAATATGACTGGAGGTTTCACGTTGAGAGGCATGAAAGGTCAAGCATAAAGTCATCAGTGTGCCACAAAGAGAGTCTGTTTGGAGTCAGACTCCCCTAAACTCAATTGTTATGGTCAATAAACTCTCATATCTTTTTCTACTGCATCTCGTTCTTACTCGCAAAAAATTGCAAGCATCAGTCAGGGCCTTGGAGCATAACCTAGCACCTCCAAATTATAACTCTATGATCTGATCAGAAGACCAAAGTAAACACTTTCAGGACCTGTTTGAGCATGTTTGATTTGAAGAAATGAAAATGAGGTTCTCCCTGTTTGATTGCATTATGCCAATAGTGCTTTTTTTGTTGGATGTAATTAAGTGGAGTTTATAGCCTTAGATTAAAGCATCCTCTAGATCACAGGCAACGGTAATGGAGTGATGCATTTTCACTGGAAACCAGATGGGAGCACATCATAACAGAACAAAACAGCATTGGCTACAGTAATGGGCAGCGTTTTACTATTACCATGCAACAGAGAAAGCATCTTCATGATAAATGACTCTAAATGAGTAAGAAAGAGAAACGAACCAAACAAAGAAAACGAAGCAAAAAAAAAGAAGCAATTTGTCCAAACATCTTTTTAAGTGTTCTCAAGTCAACCAAACTCCCCCTCTGGGTGCATTCACTCACTGCTGTGGAAGCTCCAACATGTTTTGCTCGGGAATGAACAGATGCTGCTAAGCAAGAACTTACAGTATCATGCCATTCATGAAGCCCAGGTACAGTTCACAGTGGTAGCTTCCATTTTAAGCCACACTTAACGGAGATGCGAGTGATGAAACGTTTGGGGACCCGCCCCACAGATTATACAACTACAGTGTGTGTGAGTATTATTGCAAGTTCACTGTGGGTACATATTGTAACAATACTCGAGTTGCAGTGTGGTCGGGGCAAAGGAAAATAAGTCTTTCTGTTCATTCCTGTGCCAGTGCTTGTCATGGGCCTGACAACAGCCTCATACGTTTCAGAGGAGATTGGTTTGATCTAAATTTGAAATACAAATTGGCTTTGTGACAGGTAATGTGATCTCAGCAACGCTGTCACCGCCATTTAAAGGATACGGAGCTTTAGTGCAGTATGACATGTATCTCACATGTGCTGGGGCCACCCAAAAATGCTGAACAGCCACTCCTCAATATTAACTTTTCCAGTCAGGCAAATCACGCCTGAAATAGAGTAACAGTATATCTGCAAATAAATTGCACTTTAGGGGCACATTCATAAACACAGACCAGACCTCATGCTACTTTATAACTGTCCCCCATTAATCAAGCTGTACTTGGTGTAAGTCCGGTTTGTTACATGCTGTGAATGAGATACTATATGTTTTTGTACACACAGAAATACATTTGAACAGGGCCGTTATCTTGCTCTTAATAAGAGTTCCTCTAGATAGCACATGTGGGGGGCTGGGCCTCTTGCTGTGCAGGCAGCTGCTTCACATCTGGAACTTAATATAAACATCATGGCCAATAAAATCATTCCATTTCCTTAATTACTATTCCTGTCATTTCCGCACTAAATGAAAAGTTATTAATTCAGGGCCAACACAAACATGCTTCTCCAATACAAGGAGCTGCTCCTGAAGCGTCGCCACCCTGACTACAGGCCGCTGTCACTGGACTGGAACCACAAGCTCCTGCCTCGCTCCGCCAGTGTGTGTTTTGTGTGAGCTTGGATGTGTGAGTGCATATGTATGTGTGGGGGAACAGAGGCCAAGACGCTGCCGACATGAATGGAACACAAGATGGCGTCTTGTTTTCCATCTCATCCAAATGTTCCCGCTGGTGCCAGTATAATCATGACAGGCACTGTTTCATCTCCGTCCTGCTCATTTCCTCCCTCCTCCCCCTCCACACTCCTCCTCTTGTTCATTTGCTGTTCCTCGGTGTGTTCAACACACGCCCAACCACCCGCCTCTGCACCCCATCTATACCACGCTTCCCATCCACCCTTTCTCCCTCTTCATGTTTCTCTGATATAGTCCATGTTGGATAGCAGGCGTTTGAGCATTACAGGGTGATGATAGAAGTTTGGAGATGTTCAGAGAGGATCTGTTTGAAATGTTGCCAACAACAACTACAAACACTCACTGCAGCTACTTAAGAAAGAAATTGCAATCTCTCACAGGGTCATTTGTCATCAAGCTCATTTTCCACTGAAACATTCCTCACAGCACATTATCAGCCACCCCTCGCGGTCAAAATGCTTCCCATTGATTTCAGAACTGCTGTTAGACTTATCCAAAGGGCATGCATGAATGGAATGAATATAGAGCTATTTGGATAGGCGTCTTTGTAAATCGCCCCGGACCAAATGCATCTCTGTGTCATCACAAATGCCAGTGTGTGTGTCCAAATTACTATCTCCTCCCCGTAGGCAAGATAATGTTAATATCATGTAGATCATGATTTATGTGATTCAACACGGTACTAGTTGCTCTGATTTCAGCTGAAGCCAATCACAGGCCGAGAGAGGAGAAGGATTTGGTGAGCGACACATATACTTACACAAAGGATGCATGTATGCACTCAAATACCACCAGTTGTGCAGTCAGTGCTTTTGCTCCACCACACACAATTAAAGTCCCAATTAAAGGCCATTATGGGTTTTCCACTAGCAGCAACCACAGGAGAGAGCAGCTCCACGGCCCGTACATTGCGGGCACACAGATGTCTCCTCTGTTGTCATCCAAAGGAACTCAAGACTCATCCACAAACTTTATGATCATAATTACTGATCAAAATTAAAGTGCAACAACAATATAAACTCAGAGGAATGGCAATAGAAAAAGTCTGAGTGATTCCAGTAAGTGAGGCCAATTGGGACTATCATGGGGAAGAGTTCATCCTGTGGAGGGAAGTGTAGGGAGGTGATCAAAAGAAGGGACTGGAGCCATTTTCCCTCGCAACTCCGACTCACCACAAGAGGGAGGCCTTTCCCTGGTATTCCACCAGAGAGGACAGTCCTATTAAATCTGATTTAGAATATTAAATTAAAAAAGGCCACAATATCATGCTTATCCTTACTTAAGCAAGTGTATCTCTATTTCCCACAGCCACATTCGAGTTCTCACCACAGATGAAAGCACTGGGCTCCATATCTGCCGTGAAGCATCCATTCACCACCATACCCACACACAAGTTCAACATGAGTGTCTCCCCTTGAGCGGGGCCCAAAATTGTCATGGGTTTCCGCTTCTGAGTTCCCATCCTCTTACCCAGTGACCTTAATGAGAGAGTGAAGTTCTCACTTGGCCAAACAATACACTGTTGTAGAGGGCTGTGATAAGAGGTGGCCAGTCAACAGCCTCTGGACATGCAGCTGTATAGGCAAACAGTGTTCCCCATCTGTCCCCAGCCTGACACGCAAAATCAGTTGCTCAAATAACTTCACACAGACAGACACTCACACACACACACACACACACACACACACACACACACGTGTCAAAATGCATGTGGTTATGCACAGTCACAGACACACACACACACACACACACACATACACACACACACACACACACACACACACACAAACACACACAAAAAAGTGAATCCCATTCCCACTCAATATTGTGCTCTGAGAACTAACAATCTGTTTAGTACAAAAACTGCAGTGGCTCCTTTCATCATGAGTTCAAGGCACCAATGATCTAATTGCAAATCTGATGATGAACACGCCAGTGCCAAGAATCTAAAACAAGTGTCAACAACAACACCACTGAGAACTGCTGAGTGATAAATGAACCCTTTCTTTGTGGTCAGTTTATTCTCTCGACTATTTTGGGCTTAAAAGATCTTCTATTTTCATGAACAAACTTTTTTTTGTGAGGCAGAAAATGCTAATTTAGTCATTTTCAAGGTGGCGAGCATTTTCCCCTGGGAATGTGAAGAGAAGCATCTGTGATGTGAGAAAATGTGATAAGATTAAGGCCAGTCATCTGGTTAAAGGTGAGAGGTTATACCTTATTTTTATTCATTGGTTTTCATTTAGTTAACACTTGACCGTGGAAAATGCCGTTGAGTACAAAAACTCACCACATTGCTCCAGGACACCCTCTAAATAGAACATTTTGATAAATACACAATAACACTTGTTCATACAGCAGATTAGTGAACTAAAAGCTGATTCAGGAATATATATATATATATATATATATATATATATATATATATATATATATATATATATATATATATTTAAAAAAGCATAAAAATAGCTGTATAAAAAAGGTAATCTTGTTTATTGCCATAATAATTGCTAAGGTTGCTACCACCTATCCTGTCAGGAATCCAATAAATTTCACTGTGCTACTCACTGGTAGGAGCAGACAGACAGTCACCAGAACAGGTAGAGGGAGGCAGGATAGAACACGGGATACAGCAGCGAGGTAACACAGACATCTCGGTAAATACTGGCTGAGAGTCACACTATAAAAACATTGTGACGGCTTGCTGATGAAGAGCAGTCAAGGAACTCAAGTGAGCTGTGGCAGGATATTCAATAGTGACAACTGGTGGGCAGGTAAGAAATGGCAGGCCTGAGGAGAGATTACTACTGTGTGCACACAGAAAAGGGAATAAATCAGACCTTGAGGCAGAAGAGGAGGACGGACGAATATGGCAAGCAACCAAAAGCATGGCAACCATTTGAAAGTAATGACAAAAGCAATTGCTGGTGATAGTCTGAAATAATGCTTCTTCTTTTTTTTTAAAGTGTAAAAATTTCCAGTGTGGTATTGGCACCATTTGGTCCATGGAGTTATTATGGGTCCGTGGGTGACTTGGAGTCATTAAAACCAGACGCACAGGGCGACCTGACACCCGAACGGTGAGGGCGAATACCACATGGCCACAAACACCCTGAGCAGCAAGTTGACACAAGTCGACTGCATGTTTCTTTTCCTGCATTTCCTGTCTATCTTCACTGTCCCTGTCAAATAAAGGCACCCAAAATACCCAAAACAATACTGGGGAGGGAAAAGACACACGTGGGAGTGCTGATCAGGACAGGGAAAAGTCAACGAACTGTCTGAGTCATCTGCAGTGATGTAGGGTTATGTGTGTGAATGAATGAGGTGTTTCCCCTAATGTGGACCATAATCGGACACTCTTGGGAGCAGCAGGCGGAGTGGAAAATATTTGGCTCACATTCAGGCTGGATGTCCATTTTTAAATCTTGTGCATGAAGGGGGAAAAGAGAATTGCTGCTAAACAGGTGACATAGAGAAAGACGGTGACATAGAGAAAAAGTAAAACAAAAATAAAAAGAATATTTGCAGGAATGGAGAGGAAAGAGAACGAGAGCATTAGCTAGCACAAGCTTGAGCCATGTGTAAACAGAGTGTATAGAAACCAGAGAGGGGCCGATCCTAAAGGTAATATACAGAGAGAATGCGTTTAGCAGAGTCCATTAAAGCCAAAAGCCTCTGAGGGAACGTTCCTAACCAGACATGGGACTCTGATGGAGGTAGCCAAGACACTCTAACTCCAGGTTAGCCTCTCACTCTGAGTAATGGACCAGGGTGTTTTCAGACTCCCATGGCCCCTGGCAAGCCCCTCGGAGCCCCTGTGATGAAGTTAGCGCGGCAGCCGGAGCGCTACGGCGGAGAGAATGAGCCGTGCCCGTCTCCTGTTGCTGTTGACTGTAATTTTCGGATCGTATTGCAGCGGAAGCGCAACTGGCGGAGGCGGAATCTATCGAATTCAGCTCAGACATCACAATAATATTGAGTCTTGTTTATAAACACACATTCGGGATGCTGCGGGAGTATCATCCATTTGAGAGCACCAGTGCAGAGCACAGTGCTTCAGTGTCCTGAGAGCAAGATAGCATGCCATCTTATGAGGCTGCCGCTTCCAAAAAAAGAACAACTTCGCCATCATTTTGTTATTTGAATGGACATTTCTTTTAAGGCATCTCAATATATTAATGTAATGGTCAGCCAGCTGGTTATGTGGACGTTAAAATCTTTCAGGGACGCAATTTTATTTGTGACTCACATATAATTCACCACTTTTGGTCTACTTCATGTAGTATATGTGAGAACAAGAGAATCCACAACCATGTTTGTGACGCTGTGAGCACATGGACGCAATGGTGCTGTCGCTCCGTGGTAATTTCAGAACGTTAACATGCCATTGATGGCAAAGCTAACATGCCATATATTTCGTAGATGTTAACTATGTTGGTTGGCATAGTAGCATGCTATTTTCTTATTAGGCCTTAATGCTACAATCTTTAATATTTGGAACTTATTCACAGAAAGTGAATATATTGTCCACAACTATGTGTTCATATATGTATAATCACCTGCAGCAAAGAACCAATGTTTTTTCGTCAACTTTGAATGAGTTACTTATAGTTACATGAGGTGGACCCGACCTCCGTGTGACTCGCCATGTTCGCTACGTCGTGTTGAATAGGGTTGTTGCACAAAACGGTCAAGAATACGTCGAATTCGCATTGAATTTTCAGCGCTGCCGGGAACCGGATATGGAATCAGCGGTGCGTCCCCATAAAGTGTCCCTGTCGGTTGCTCAGTTGGTTTGCTGTTTGCAACTTTACCACCAGATGCCGCCATCAAATTACAAAAATTACACACTGGGGCCTTAACATAATTCATCTGAAGCTAATGGGAATATCACTGTATTTGGGACTAAAAGAAAAAGTCATTAGAGCTAATCCCTGGTGGAAATTACACACCATATTTGTTGGAGATCCATCCATTGGTTGTTGAGACATTTCACTTAAATCAATAGTTTTAACCTCCTGCTGGACTTACAGGAAAAGTTAGGGGATCAGCATTAGTATGTATGATTCTGATAACGATGAATGTCTACAGAAATGTGTGTGCAAATCTGTCCTGTACATGTTGAGATATATTTCAGATAAGTAAAACCTTTGACCTCTTAGGAAAACTACTAGGTCAGGAAATATCCAATGGCAGTGAGATTCATTCCGTAGGTATCAATGATATCTGTAGCAATTTCCATTGCAATCCATGAAATATTCGTTGAGATATTTCAGAAGACCAAAGTGGTGTACAGTTACCGACCGACGTTGCCATGCATACAGCCACGCTGTAAGCGAGGCTGAAAAGTACCATCAATTAACCCTTTTACCTGACAAGTCAAATGTTCCCTTTGCTTTCTGTCATTCATTGCACCCCCATGCCTTTTCCTCAGCGGCTGAGCAATTCTTGGCTCGTTCCTTCAGCGCGACGCCATCGCTATTATAATGCCATCATTCCTGCCTGCCAAGCCATAGAAGATGATGTCACTTCCACCCTCGGTCATGGTGGTTTGGGTTTGGCCACTGGTGCATGTGACAATTTGTGCCCTCCGAGGAAGCCCTGAAACTTCCAACTTGGCAACCGGCCATGGCATCCGCACCCTCCCCCAGTTTCAGTGCGAGGCACCCATTGATGCGGCAGACTGTTTTACTGTAATCCACCAGACAGCTTTTGACTAGGCCCTTGTTTATACTTACGTTCTTTTTAATACTTCCATGTTAAATACCCCCCAACCCCCCTTCTCTCCCCGTCACGCTGTGCATTTTCTTCCCTACTGTCATTTAGCCCGTGGCTTTGTAGTCATGTTGCGAGGCGTAAAGGCGCTGGGTAGGGAGAGCCGCGGGCTTCTGAAGAGGAAATACAGCACAGGCGCTGAGAGAATGTGGAAATGTACTCATGGCATCATGCCCGCCGGGCCCAGCCCACTCTGCACTGTGTTTAGAGGCAGCCTTTCTTCTGGTGCCAGGTGGGTGGGGGTTGAAAGGGGGCACTGGGGGGCTGGTGGGTGGACACAGGCCTGGGATCAAACACCGGAGAGGCACCAGTGGGCGGTGGTGGTTGTGGCGGTTGGCGGCTGTGTGATTAGTGCGAGTGGTCAATTGATGGGACAGTTTTAATTCATACGCGATTAATTATAGCACAAATTGTCCATGTATTTTCTCTAGCTTTTTTCCTCCCCCTCAATTGTTAATGTTCCCCATCTCTGGTTTGTGGATATTTCTGAGGCCATTAATCCCCAACTCATTAACATACTGTGTTTCATTTCCTTTTCTGATACCTGGCAAAATGACACACAGCATTACAGTGAAAATACATCCTGCACTCTTTATTCTATAAACCAAATGCTCCACATAAACCCTGGAAAAACAGCTAATGTGAGGTATTTATAGTTTCTGTCATTTCTTAAATTGCTACTTCATGTGTACAAGCAAGCACATTCAATGAACTATACTACTTTTTCACCATGACCATGTCTGTAATTTGCCACTCAACAGCGTCACTGTCCAAACTCTGATTCTGCAAACTGTATTTGAGGTTGGGAATTTCGTATACATACTTCCAACATTACTAAGAGCTCGGGGTTGATGCCTTGTTTGTTGTCCTCACAGCGTCTCATTATCCCAGCCCTACCAGCACGGGCGTGTGGGTTCTCAGTGGGGAACCCCAGCCCAGAGTGTGGTGGGGAGGATGGGACAAAGCAACCACCACTCGCAGGCTCCGGCCGGATGGGGAGAGAGGAGGACGACACATCATTTGGAGGTTTGGGCCTGATTGCTTCCCCTCATGAGGGACCTAACTGTCCCCACTGGGAATGCGGTCCCTTTTACACCCACGCCGAAAGACACAGGGAGGGACAAAGCGGTGTAAAAACGGAAAAATACGTCAGAAATGCAGCCATGAAGAGGGAAGCTGACGGTGCAAAACAAGTTTCAGTCTCTAAAGAAAAACATGGATAAAAGTGTTTATGAATTCAGAGATATACATTATATGGTACGAATAAGTCACGAGAGTGAAATATTAAAGCAGCAATAATAAATATTTTTATATTAACAATGGATCACACGGCCATATGAAAGTGGTTGCTCATTGTAAAGAACCCCACAGTCACTTCTCACCCAACTCTCCAGTTCCACTCAACTATTTACTTTTAACTTTTTAGCGTCTTTCGGGTCACTGTTTTGGTAGATCAGCCCGCGTGTTTACTGTTTTGGTTCACCCTCACCCTGTCATGTTTTTTGGCCACAGCAGGACACTGTTAGCCTGCTAAAAAGCCAGATGTTGGAGTTAGTGGAGACGGACATAAAAAGGCGAGTGGCTATTCGACTTATCTTCACCAGGTGGCCAGAAAGACGATTCCAAATGAAACCTAATGTCCCGCTCAAACTGAGGGATGTGTAAAAATGCAACAGATTTTTATCAAAGTATCAACTTAAAAGGTAATAATGCGTCAGTGTTGTGTTCACAGCTTGTTTCCACTACCACAAGTGACTCAAACGTTGTTATTCCAGGTTCAACATGTGCACGATTCCAAAAACACTCCTGCAAAAGTGGTGATTTGGTGGAAATTACATTCTTGCATGGCAAAAATGTCAGTGTCTGTCACTGATCAAGACCAGATATTGTTTGGGGGATTTCTGACTATACCTCTGAAATTCCACCATGTCTGAAAGCCGACCGTATTTCATAAAGAAATCCATGAGCTGGAATACATAATCAATGTCGTTGTCAGTCGTTCCTGTTCTGAGGTTGGCAGGGCCTCGCCAGTCGTCGCGGTTACTATAAAAACTAATCATTTCAATTTCCTTGTATCTTATTTCATTCATTTACTTTAATCACTGTCTGTGGGAGGCGCCAATGTTTCCCCATGAGTGGCGTCTGCTAAAGAGAGCAGAAATTCAGAGCGGGCCGTTTTCAGCTGGCACTGGGGCAGAGACATCCATACCACTGTATTTAATGACCGCTCTGGAGTTCAAGCGATTAGAGCTCATCTTAGAGGAGCTGCATGCCCTTTTGATCTTTGAGTCCTACAAATGAAGTCAAGGGGAGAGACAGAGACGAATCACATGTGGTTTTGGAAATCATTTAGAAAGGACCGGCTTTCCAAACTGATAGGGGGTGAAAATGGCTTGATCTTTTTTTCGTCTTCTTTTTTTTCCAGATCTACTGGTTCAGATTCCCTATATCTCTCTTTCTGGAAGTCTGTGTGGGGTAAATAAGAAAGAGGCACAGAGGCTTGGGTTTCCCCGATGACTAATAGACATAAATTCTTTCAAATAGAAAAAAAAAAAAAAGAAGCACTGCAGTGAAACAATGTAAGCTTGAGGCCAGCAGCATGTGGATGATTGTGATCGCTGAACTGCCTGGCACTGTGGAAGTCTCGGGCCGGTGAAGAATTATGGCCTTCGTCTGCTCCATTAATTAACAGCCATTCAGACAGGAAACCGGAGCCAGTGCTACAGTTCGCTTTCATGTCTCATCCCATTTGCCTGCAGAAACCTCATTTTTCATTATTTACTGTATCACTTCCAGACTGATGATCATCAATATTGTGTAAATGAAGGGGAGGTGGTGGTGGTGGGGTTGAAATCTTTTTTGGAAAAGGTTTGAAGTGTGTAATTGTTTGCTGTTGAAATATTGGCCCGTGGTACGTGTTGTTAGTGAGACCCTCAGTGGACTGTCACAGTGTGACATTTGAAAGGCGGCCTTGTACAGCCACACGTCCAGGCGTAACAATAATGAACCGCAGGGGACTCTGAGAGCAGGAGGAAAGTGGACCCAAGTGTTTTATGATCTGGCAGTGCCGCGAACAAAGCAAATAATCGCCAGGCACAGAGGAGCAGGTAGTTTCACTTAACCTCTGCACAGGGCTGAGCGCCAACTTAACTGGAAGCACATGGCTGCGGCGCACATTAGATAGAGGGGGAGAGACACGGAGGCGGGGATTATTCCTACAAACTGACCTCCGAATTTAGAATCCATCCCAGGGCAGGTGTAAGAGAGCGGCCAGCCTAATGACACTGTTATCAAACAGTAGCTGGCCGTGTGCTGGTTCATACAAGTCTACTGTAGACAGGGTTACTCTAGTTACCCAAGGTCGCACGGCAAGTGGTAACACGCAATGAGACTCGTTTACCTGCACGGTCAAATGGAGAGCGAGAGCATACGTCTCGTGGACTGTGGTCTGCCGTTTACTGGATGTCTGTGGCCTGTGGCTTTGTCTCCCTCCCATTAGTGTGTTTGGTGTTGTTCGCATGTCGACTGGCCCTAGAGTAAATGCTGCTTATCGGTCGGCCACTCCTGAGGGCACCGCAGCCACAGAAACCCCTGAGAGGGTGTAGGATGAAGGAGGTGTGGGCATGAGGGCAAGTGAGAGAAAAGTGGGTGTCCAGGCATGCCTGTGAGCCTGCATATATACATATATACATCTCTCTCTATATATATAGAGATGTATAAGATGACATTATGTGATGATATTGTGTCGGTTATGTCTGAGTGTGATGTTGAGGGTCAGGCGCAGCAGCAGCAGTGACCATCCATCTCGCAGGCCTGGAGCTGCCTGTCGCACTGCCCAGGTTGACTTCTCCCCAAGCCGAGCGCCGCTATCAGGTTCCCCATGTGGTTCCACTTAGACCGCCAGGGGCTCCAGCTACAGTCTGCAGACAGCCGCTCAGGCCACAGGGCAGGAGTGGTGCAGGGAATGGCCCCGCTGCTCTGGCTCAATAACCCACATCGTGGCACACACCTCATCGCTATAGCAGCTGGTGCCTCATGGTGTGTTTGGTGCCTGACTGCCCCCGGGGCAATGTGTTGCTGCTCACTGATCATCAGGGGGCTTCTTTGGGATGATAAGACGATAAGGTCCGGGTTAGAGGTGACACTACAAAGAAAGATAATCTGGTCATTTGAAGATTGATGTTTTTAATTGATCGTAAAAAAAAAAAAGCTCCGCATGATTTGCTTATTTAACTTTGGCCAAACACATTTACTGTGCGATAGTTATGATTTATGAGACCAGTGCACAGTCTGGTGGTTAAATTACAGCTTTCTTATGACACACCCTACTGTATATGTTCCCGGCTCTTTCTGCTTCAGCACAGAGTAAAAGCCCGTCCTTCTGTCTCACATCCCTCCTCGTCCCCCCTCCACCACTTACAGTCTATCACTGTATATATTTATTGATGAGGGCTGACAGCGCCCCAATTCCAATATAGCATGGGACATTTGATATGCACACCCCACCCTTAAAACCAAAAAAAGGAAAGAAAAAGAAAAATGTACCTCAGCCTCCCTCTCTCTCAGTCCAGAGACTCCACTCCACAACAGCAGGCCCTAATTTCTCTTTCCAGTCATGGAATATGATAATTTTCTTATTTGCAAGAAATATCAATTGCTCAAGGCGGACACATAATCATTGGGGAGGAAAGGAGAAGCTACCTGTGTAATGTGCTTAACAGGCTAACCCATTTAGCCGCAGGCACTGTTTGAAAATGAGAAAGTGCTGATGGTCAAAATCAATTTTGCCTGTGTCCAAATTACTCCCTGCCCGGCTTAGAATTTCACCTAAATGGCCAAACCTTAAAACACTGATACTAATTCTATCATATTAGAGCCTGGTCTTATTGTTGCTAATGCCATTTTGCTGTATTTATTGATGTAGCTGGATGACTCGAAGGCCAGGGATCAGAGCGTTCTGTTACTGCCTTGTGTGTACAGATGCATATCAGTACGACTCAGTGCATGCTCTGTACATGTAGCCACTGGGCTGGAACAACATCCTTGAGTGTTTGGTGCTCATGGGTTCACAAATGTCATATTTGAAGAAAAAAAAAACAATGTAAAGGTTGTAATTTAAATATTACACAACAGTGAAAGCTTTTTTTCAGGTAGCAATAACTTTAGCCGTCCATAAACAACAGAAAAGCCTCTTTATGTTCGGACTTTCGCTTCTCAGAAACTGTCAAGGAAGGAGTTTGCTTATGGCCATCGTGGTCATATCTTCATACATTTCCTGGTATTATAATCTATTTCCAGTGAACGGGAACTAAAAGCAACAGCAGGCACATTATCTTTCCACCAAACAACCATAAAAAATGTGGTTACACAGAAAATGGACGAGGCAGGAAAAGGCAAACAGGCTACAGTAGCCTACCTTTTTTCTAAAATAATAATAACAATATTGATAAAAAAAAACTACAAAATAATTACTTAGAAAAAGCACAGTATTAGGTCACTTGCAACTTAGCTCGGCCTCTGCCAAGGAAGCTGTTTTGAGGTCGGTGCATCTGCAGGTCAGTCTGCGTGCGTCCCTTTGATCAGTCTTATGTGGTTGTAAGAAGTACAGTTACACAACACTGAGTTTTTTG
Organism: Scophthalmus maximus; assembly: GCF_022379125.1. NCBI lineage: Eukaryota > Metazoa > Chordata > Actinopteri > Pleuronectiformes > Scophthalmidae > Scophthalmus > Scophthalmus maximus. The sequence continues at coordinate 15,512,569 of NC_061529.1, read as the reverse complement.
TTTTTTTAAATTTCATTGTGAATTGATAATTTGTCCAGAAGTCGTGGGGATAGGAGTTATGCCTATTGGATCTCTTGCTGGGAGTAAGCGGAGAAGATCGATACAACTCCCATGTCTGTTTGGTATGAAGTTACAGCCAGCAGCCGCTTAGTTAAAACTGGAAGCAAGGGCATCACCTAGCTCGCTAATCAAACATATTGTGTCTCAGTAGTATAATCTGAATTGTGCAATATGCTATTCCATCAACACTTTCATGTACAGGGAAGAACCAGTGCCTTAATCAGCAATTAAAAGTGATGGTGTCAAAGCTTTTCCCATTTTTGCTGTGAAACTTGGCCTGCATCTCAAACAGCGTGTGAAAACCTGTTGTTCACGTTTCTGCGTCTGAAGACTGTCTATCAAACCGTCTACCAAACCGTCAGTCATCCGCTGTGTGTATTACTGATGTGACGCTCACACGAGACGTGTGCGCTGCAGCATTTGAATGTTGTTCACGGACCACTCAGTGAATCTCTGCCTCAGTTTTTCCAATTCGAAAATCCAGAATCCTGTCAGTTCTTTCCAAGGAAATATTTTTAGACATTAACAGCTTCGTACGAACCCAATTAAACTGACCTCTTTTATTTTTATATAACTACTATATAATTACCAGACCTTTTCTTAGAAAGACAAATAAACTGGGATACCTTTACTGACATTTCCTATAGTGCACTTTTACTCCATTTTCAATAAATATATAATGACGGTTCCAGGAAACTTCTTAGTAAATTACTGGTTACATATAAAGTCCTTTCTTTAAATTATAAGGAGTTGGAAAGTTAAGTGTTTCTTTAATTTGTCATGAACGCATGTGAGGTTGTGTTTGTGTGAGAGCGAGGGTATTCATTTATGTTTTTAATGTCAATTTATATATGCACACATACAATAATCTGGATTTAAATGAAGAGTTGAAATCACTGCAATAAGGACACTTTATTGAACTGATCTAGTCGTCTCAGTGTCAGTGAAGGCTTTTGAGGGACTTGATCTCATCTGTAAAAATGACCTGAAAGAGCTTTATGACCCATATTATGCTTATGATAAGATTTTGCCTTGGACTTGTTTGAAAGGAGATCGGACTTGCTGGGACGGACCTGATTTGTCTTCCCCCTAGACTTAAAAACAGCTCTGGTTAGGACTATAGATCTGTGGATTCAGGGGTTTGGTTGGCTTGTGGCCATGTCCCGTCCACCTGGGCTAGCCACATCATAAACAACAGCTGTGTGTCAGGTCTGCTGCTGTATCAACATCACCACACTGGCCACGGGCTGGAGCCGCACGTAGGTATTATATCCATGAGGCTTCCTGCTGGAGGACAGCCCTCTAAACCCCAATGCCACTGTCCAGGAAGTCAGGTCCCCCATCCGACACGGAGACGTTAAAGGTTGAATGTTTCACTTGTTCCAGAGTTTTAGGCTGTTTTCACTCGCAGCTTCATAATAATTAGGGGACTTCAACATGCCCCTGCCCCCTCACACTTAGGCTCTCTGGGGCAAATTCCCAGGGCCTGAGATGACATATCTGTTGCAGCTCTGATTTATCTGTTTGGCCCTGTCGGTTGCTCAGCGCGCAGGTCAGCCTAATAACCTCTGTCAGCTCGTAAGGCGTGAAGAAGGTATATTGTAACCATTTGGGCAGAAACGCGCCGGCTTTCCCGATATTGACTCAAACACGCCGATGGGAGAAGGAGGGGAGGCGCAGAATAAAGTGACACTAATGGAACATTGATGACAAAACAAGGCGCGCACGGGGACCACTTTCTCGCGTTTTTAATTCTTAATGTTGTCGCCTCGGGTTTCAGCATGTCTTGGGCCGAGGCAGCTGCATGCGCCCGGGCGGATCTGGCAGGCGGATTAGGATTTCTTCGCGAGGAAATGGTCACGTGATTTACTGTTGCTGGAGAGGCGCTACAGGTGCCAGCGCATGCAGAGGGAGGGATAAGATGACCAAAAACACGTCTCTTTGGAACCGCACCGTGCTCCTCTCCCTGCTCCGGAGTCAGCTCTATCGTGACTGGGCCGAGAGATCGGAGCGTCACCCTATACTTTGAAAACACACTTTGATGGCAATTAAATATTAAAATGGGGAATCATAGCCTGAGAGCTGTATCCACATTACATGGAGCATGCAAATCGTTCCAATCAGCGAGCCAACTGAAATACCATCTGGAGAGCTGTATAAATACGACTATGGTTATCTTTAATATCATTAATATGGACTAAACCAACTATGGAGGGAAAAAACAACATAAAACTGGAAAGCAATTGGTGTAATTATTATCATTTTGTTTTAATTTACATGTAAATATGTGGTGGTAGTGTGTCACTGGCCACCATTAACAATTAATCAGAAGAAGATGCTAATTTAATGAGAAAAGATGCTCTTAGTTTTCTACAATTGACCCAAATGTCAAATTAATTAATTCACACGTGTGGAATACAAAGAGGAAGGTGTTTGGAAAATCAGGAAAAATTCAAATTTCTCTCTCTTAATCTCCTTTCCACACACACACACACACACACACACACACACACACACACACACACATACACACACACACACACACTCAAACACAGTCATCTGCCTTTTCTCTTGGTTTTTCTCTCTTCCCTCCATAATCAGGCCTGGTTTCCTCCCAATAGGAAAACATCCCTCTTTCCTCCCCGCCTGTCAGCGATTCTGTGTGGGCCTGGACTCAGCTCAGGCTGTGGCCCAAAATATCCCCCCATGGCTCCTCTGAATGGGACCGGCCACATAGACCACAGGCACACAGCCCTAAAAATACAGAGCGGCCCAGCCACAGCTCCCCGCGTTCATTCATTAGCACTGCCAGACTCTAGGAGCTAACAGAGGGAGGGCAGGGAGACGAGGTGATGCAATGTTGAAACATCTCTGACAGTGCAGGTGTGGAAAGCGACACCTACCTGTCTACCATGAGACCATTTCAGATCTCACCCCAGCCCATGACAAATAAACTTCAGATAAGTGCCAGATGCTGTACAGGCCTTCAGATTTCTGGCCGGAGACATAAAAACTCCTCCTGGCTGTGATTGAATAGTGGCGGTGGTGGCTTGGGAGAAATTCATCACGAGTCATAAAACTGTCTCACCAAAATGAAGGAATGCCTTCGGGCTGACTCTCACAGATAACCATCGTCCCATCGCAAAGTGCCACCCAGTATCGCCTTGATCTGATGAAAGGGAGCGAGGCCCAAGGTGAGAGAGGCTGCGTTTGATTGCCGCAGCGTTGTTTACCATAGACGGCTGATTTGTCTGCTCCCCCCTCCCGCTGTTCAGTGGGTGTGTTCCCCCACCTCGTGTGATGCTGGCATCAAACACTGGGTGGCGGCTTGATGTGTGGGCACCGTTACATACATTCCGTTCCTCTAACTCGCCAACAGTCGGGACAGGCCCGGGCCAAATCACATGATACGTGTGTTTGTGTGCAGAGTGGAGGAGTCTATTTGTGCGACTACATTTGCAGAAATATGAATATGTTTTCACGGAGGCTGAGTTTAAATAGTTGTGTTCTGTGTCTGAGTGTTTGTCTGGGTGTGTAGCAGAGAGAGCCGGCTGCATATTTGTGTTTTTTAAGTAAGTGTGTGCGTGTGTGTGTGTGTGTGTGTGTGTCTGAGTATGTGTGTGCATGTGTAAACAGCTGGCAAGCCTGCCTGTGGTGCTGTATACACAGAAGTGAAGGTATTCTGGCTGAGGTTACGAGGTGGGTGGGGGGGCGTGCTTTAGCTGAATGAGGCATTTAGTGCTGACAGTAAAAATACCCCGAGCCGGACCAGCGGTGCTGCTGCAGCCGACGCCGACCTGTGCCGCTCGTGCCCCCACACACAATCTTCACACTAACCGCCTATTTCAGGTCTGATCTGGGCTGCGGCCTCGCATGCCAAACCTGATGTGAGATAATGGTTAACCAGAAGTATGAGTGCAGGCCTTGCAGTCCTACCACACATGGAGGCATGTGGGTTCTTTATTGGCACAAATCAACTTGTTTGATATTCAAAAGTAAACAAGGCCTTATCGCACGGCACTGATAACGCAATGATGTTGTGTCTTTATCGACACTCAGCGTTATTAGCGGCAGTGGATAGATTTATGGTTGCGTGAGCAAAGTAGTGATAAAACCTGAGCGCCATAAAATAGGTCACATGTCACATGCCGTGGCTGTTGAGCGGCAGAGCTGACCAGGTGGCATTTCATGTCAACACGTAAAGAAATAATGTTGTTGGTTGACGTTTCCTATTCTGTTTTTTTTTTTTTCCAACACATTTGCAATTTTTCCGAAAATTCCTATATGATTATGAGATGGGTGTGTATCTGCTACCGGACCAGTGTATGTCTTAATATATTCCGTAATAAAAGTATTTACTGATGCACATGCATTCATTATAGTTTTTGACGTCTGACAAGCGATTATTACAATTCTTTTTTTTCATTTTTGGAGTTCCATACTTTACAGTTCCCTGGAGTTAGAGGAATATACGATAAGTTCCCATTTGCTCAGGCGCGGCTGCTTATACATTACAACTGAAACAACAACTTAATTTCCCTGATTCAATCTGGCCATTAAATCATTTTAGTCAGAGGCAAATGGAAAGCTGTTTGCCATTTATCAGGCTGAAAGGATTCCTCTCGCTCATTTATTGATAGCATTACAGTAATATAGGTGTTTACGATAGGTGTGGGGCTTATTTAGAGTTAATAAAACATTCTCTTTCCTATGTAATGAAGGATGCTGTTTGACATAAGTGCTTTTTGTTTGTTCTGTTTGGTCTCAAGTGTGAGGAGAGGACCATTAACTTGAGACAAACATTTTTACCAGTGGTTTGTGAAAGCCCTCTCTGAAATGTACCGGAGGAAGAGCCACTGATGCATAGTTTCTCCGACGTCTCTGCTCAGCTCCGAGCAGCAAAACGGTCACTGTGGTGAAATTCTCAACGTGGAACGCAATGTGCTGAAAGCTGGGGCGACATTAAATGTCCTGTTGTAACAGTGTAAGATAATGTGAACTTGTGAATAAAAAAATGTTCTGACTCATAAAGCAGCTTGTGCAAGAAGCTGTTGATACAGTTGAGATCAGGCCAGTGTAAAGGTGATTCATCAACATGCAATGCACCAGCACCTCTCCAAGGCCTTTCTAGCAAGCACGAAGGTTGGTGGTGTAGGAAAAAGGCACTAGTGTCTTTTCAGTGGGGGGCGGGTTGGTAGAGGGGATATGGTTGACAAAATATAAAACAGAATGTGTGTTTTTGTGTTAAATTTGATAATGTTTCCCCCGGGTTTCCAGGAGCCCATAGATTGGGCCGAGTGCAGAGCACACGACAGATCTTCAAAAAGCAGCTATTTAAAAGTCTCAGTTAACAGGACCCTCCAAACAGCCAAACCGCTTCAAACGTCAGCCAAACAAGATCCACATTGTTCAACGGCATGCCCAAAGTGGCCATAACCCAAGCACGGGCCCATAAACAACTCCTAATTGGTTTAATTATCATATAATTTCAAAAATATGTTTTAATATAGGGTCTATCCTTTTATTTACCCAGAGCGAAGTGGAAATCAGACTTGGGCCCTGTAACAAATTCAATATGTTCATTATGTAAACACCTCAAAGAGCTGAGGGAGAGAGTCAAAATGTAGAGATTAAATAAAAAGTTGGAGTTTTCGCTTAAGTGCTGCACATCGCCAAAGAGACTGAAGAATTAAATGTTTGGGGCTTTGTAAGAAACCCAAACATGCTGATGGATAGATAGAACAAAGTCCAAGACCACTTTTTTTTGTTCCCCTGTTGCCGTTTTTCCGAGAGAGCTGAAAAAGGATGTACGGAAGAAACCACCCGGATGTTTCACAACAACCGCTTCCTTCCTGGCCGGAGGTATGAATGGTGGAGAGGCAAAAGAGAGGAGAAAAGGTCAAAGTTGACAAAAATGGAGCTTTTCAGCCAAATTTGTCGCTTCAAACTGTGAGCCGTGGAGGTGAGTAAATAAACCGTGTGCGGATCGCTGACCCCCAGTCAGTACTCTCTGTCTGGACCCTAACTGCTGAGCGTTGACGCGCAGGGGGCGCCACGTGCCTCCAACAGTGCCCCAGAGGACATGCGAGGACACAGTGTCACGATCACAACACACAGGAATGTTCGGCATGTTTTCTTTAAATGCTCTCTCACAGGCAGCCTGATGTGCATTGCAACAAATGTTCTACTCGGCGCGGCAACAATGAAAACACGCAAATGAGATGGCAAAACCCAACCCTGGACTCGTCGGCTCATGCCATAGGAGGGGGGAGCTGTGGTTACAATCACAACACCTATTACAAAAACACTACACCGCAATAACTGGAGTGTGTGGCATGTTGTGTTATGAAGAGCTGGAGGGAAGTAAATTTCACCGTGGAGGGGCGGAGGCTTTCAAATGAACAGAGAGGCTGTTAAATTGTGCTCATAATTTCTAGACCTCCACGAATTATAACTGGTACTGGTGTGTTCTTTTCAAAACTCATTAGTGGCTTCCAGTTGTGCTTAACTTGAAATGTTTCATGCACTGCTCGTGACTGACATTTACATGAAGTAAAGTTACATTTCAATTTTTTTTGGTGTGTCACCATCTCCCCTGGGATGAATCATTTTATCATCAGCATTTCATCCATTCTGCCCTAATAACCTTTGGAGAGTCAGATGATGATATTATGTTTTTCCCTTCTTGTGCGAGGACTCTATGTGGTATCTACACCCTGTGATTAGCTTTCATTGGAAGGAATGCTGCGTCATCTTTGAACATTGTATCCATTTGTCATTAATACAGCCATGATCACAACAGCACATGTAGAGAGGAGTCATACATAAACTATTTCAGTAATGAAATGTTTTATTGCCGAGGAGCTTATGATTTCATTGCTGTTTGTTTGTTTGCCTGCTTCACACGATTTTGTTCAATTTTAATTTGCAAGCCATAACATCTTTAGTTTAGTTTAGTTATATATCATTTGAGTTATGGAAAATGTACAGTAAGTGTGCGTGTGGTGCACATACTGTACATGGCAGGCAGCACTTTGACAGAGGATATATCAGGGTCAGTGTTACATCACTGTGTTACAGTGCAGGCCCACAACAAGGAGAGCACAGAGATGCCACTGCACCTCCTCTCAGACCGAATGTTATCATTACAGATTTGTGGCCTCGCAACAATTTTAGCCTGTGCCAGAATGAGGGATGAATGGCCCAGAGTCATCGGATTCCGATTAGGGAAAATGTTTGCGGAATGATTGGCAGTGATAGCAGAACCGCTTTTTAAATGGTCAGAGAAGATGAAGGAGGAAAAAGCAATTGACGCATCGCGCCCGTTCCAAGACTAAATCTGACTGTCAACAATGTGAGCCTGTGATCGGGCCCTGCAGAAGGACACCCACTGCACGCCGTGCTTCCAGGAGGGGAAATAAAGTAATAGCAGGAACCTGATAGTGTTTAAATGGCCAATTCAGCCATTCAGCAAGATCCAGAAATTTTCTGCTCAACTGCCGAGGGTGACGACATCCTTCTCACTCCTATGTGTGTTGTGCATTTGACTCGGAGATTTATGAACCCAGAAATTCCTTGGGACCAAAATGAGGACCAATGCTTTATATAAGATCTTGGAGAATCAACCAAAAAGGCAATCATGAGCAAAGTAGTGTAAATAGGGCCTCCTCACATGCAGAGGAGCTGGCTGGACATTAAAAAAGAGATTTTTCACAAGCTTAGAGAATTCAACAATCAACAATTTACATTTTGCAGTGACTGAGAAGTTGGATCATTAAGAAAAAAATCCCCCAAACAAATGGAAATAACACATTGAAGTTCTGTTTGTGTGGGATGATTAATAGTAACGCCACACACAAACCGCAGCAGCATTATCTTGGGAGCACGCACATCCTCGCTGTTGGCTTTGTTTCGGGTGAGCTCCGAAAACCTGTGTTTCATTTGTAGTTTTGACCCCAGGACCACGTCATAATTCTGCAGTTCGAGTTCACTCCTCATTAGAGGTGAGAAAAGTGAAGGAGCGACAGGGGGCAAAGAGGGGAAAACCGAGAAATAAAGATAAATGGGACATGAAGAATAGAACGAGAGAATCGGCGAGAATGAAAGAGTGTTTCGGTTGATGTGCGCCAAATGACAGGCGTTGGGACATGAATGTGAAAACTTAATGGGTCTGCCCTCTGAAGTGGGCCTCCCCAGTAAAATGAAAAGCCTGTGGAGCTGGCTCCTGTGATGGATGAAGCGTTGTGCTTGCCGGGTCCTGACAGATTCTGGGAAAGCGCTCGAGTCGTCTCCGGTCCTGATAAAGAAATAAGAGGCGAGCCAGCGCTGCTTGTCTCACTCCTGAGGTGACAGAGGAGCTTTACACTTTTAGATTTTTTTCCAAGCCAGACAGCCATTATCTACAACGCTAGTAATGATAATGCCCTCTTCTGCTATGACAAGTGTAGGATCAATACTTTTGTTTGTGGAAAGATCGGCGGCCATAACTGGAAACATACACGGTGTGTGCCAGGCCTCCTTGGCAGTGGCGCAACCCTTCTGAGCCTCTGACCCAGTGACTGTGCGGCAGACTCGATACAAAGATCTGAGACTGAGCCCAGATGTCCCTGTTCAAGAGACGTCTTCAGTCATGGTTTCTAATTGGTACCATCTCCTCTCCGAGTGACATCACTGGAGTCACAGCAGAGGCGATTGGGACCAGATGGCGAAGAGATGGTGATGAGCCACTCCTGAGCCTCTCGTATCTTCACCTCTCATCCAAGTGGTTTTTTCCTTGTTGCCATTGCTGTTTTTTCCACCATCAAAATCGCCTTTGGTTTCCAACACAATTGCTGTCGAATAAATCAATGTGGCTTGACTTCAACTTGCTCATCCCTCATATTTGCCGAGATTGATCCTGCAGGATCCGTTGCCCTTCCACACTGCAAACAGATTGATTTGGCCACAAAAGATTGTGCTCTGATTTTCGTAAAGTGGCCTGTGGTGGCCGCAGACCTTCGACCTCTAATTAACACCCCTCTTTTCCTCTCCTTCCTCCCTCTTCATCATTTCCCAAAAGTGATCCGACACAGCCGCCGCTTGCTGTCCTGGAGAAGGTCGAACATCTCCAGCCCTTCACACTCACACGTATGAACACATACAGACGAAGAAACGCATTGATCCTGGAGGCTGGTGTTCATTTCAAATTCCTGTTAGGATCGATAAACCCCATCGATTTCACCATCTCCTCTGATTAGGCAATTGAGGAGAACATACCGGTGTTCCGATGGGCCTGATCAGGAGGACTTGTCCCAAAGGAGGGCTGATGGAAAAGAGAAGAGAAAGGCGTAAGAGAGACAGGGACACAAAAACTATTGAGGTCAAGTCTGACCATTAACCAGGATACCACTACTACGTCTGTCAAGCGTTTTGCTCTTCCAAATATGTATCACACCAATAGCGTTGGCAGATTCACCACCAAAATCCTTTGTAGGTTTTGAAAAAAATGGGTCCTTTATTTTAGACAGAAGGAGACAAAAGCACGCTTCTCTTTTCTAGCTTGAGGACTTTACTTTTGTTTCCTGAAATCACAAATGCAAACCAGCCCGTAGCTAGTTAATCAAGCATGTCGGCTCTATCAATTAAAACAAAAGGCTGTTCGGAAAACCGTGTTAAAGATGCACTTACTCGCTTTATACCCGATATTTGTCACGGTTCGGCCCAGCCCTCATTCACTTTGTTCTCCTACTGTTTCTCCTCCCTGCTGCTGTTTGAACCTTTGTCTCAAAGACACATATGACATTGGGCTATTGGGCTAAAAGAACAAGGCGAAATCTAAATGTTCCAATTAAAGGAGTCTCATAATGAACCACGTAGAACATAAATAAGGAGACACCACTGTACCAATGTTCATAAAGTGCAGATCAAGTTAGTTAAAGTATTATAAATATTATGTGTTACAGACAAATGTAAGATCCTGTAGAGATTACACAACACCAATTGGCTGCGTAACTTTCTTGTTTTCATTTTTAATGTTGCAATAGCAAACAGATTTTTTTTTTGTGCGGATGAGGACCGTCCAATGTGTTTTGGCGTAAGGCTATATCTGCGGTAGCATTGACTGGAGTTGCTGTAGTGTAAACTAACCCAAATCCAATAAACAGCAGGAGAGCGCAGCTAACATTGGCCCACTCTCTCGGAGAATCCAGGACTGGCTTTCGAATAGTACACACGGACGTGCCCTCGTATCCTGAAAGCACACAAACTAATTCAAACTAAATTATTCACTCCGCGGCCTCGGAAGTAAGCGGTGCCGTGCCTCGTGCCGATTGCTGACAGAGTTTGGCCTTTCTCAAAACGCTGGCACGTCGGCACTGTGTATTGTCCGGCTGCTGCGCTGCCCTCACAGTGTTGTTCTGTCTTTTTCTTACAGGTAAATAAAGAAACGTGTGAAAGGCTTTCTCAAGTACAACTCTTAACTTGCCAATGCAGGGTTTTGGGTTCTCAACAATATGCCCACTAAGTTGAGAGTTGATCGGATGATTGCTTGAAGATGAAATCTAAATACAAGTAGACAGAAAGAGATTCCCCCATTTGTATGGAGATGCTAGGTGACTGAATGAGGGCAGCTTACGTTAGAGCAGACAAATATACAGTTTGATCCTTTCTACTTTTGCTCTTATGGTTTGACTTCACTTAAGTGTCTCTTTTATCACAGCCTCCACCTGTAAAGAAGACTTGCCAGTCCTAGTTATGATTGCTAAGCTAGGACTGGATGAATTCAGTTTAGGGGAGGAGTTGAGCAAACAGCAAATTAGTGATTGGAAAAAAAGCAAAAAACGGAAAATGAGCAACAGCATTGCTTGTACTGGCGTCAATGGATTTGTGGTGTACACAAAGCAGTGGAACATGTTCTGCACAATGACTTCGGAGCCGGGGGGACAGAGAGCAGACACAAAGCTCGTCTGTGCCCACGACACAGATCTCATGCAATGACCTGGAACTGCTTCTCAACAAACGGGCCAGACCACAGAAGTGGAATCGAGTCCCAGCGACAGAGGAAAACTGTCCAGGCATTCTTCCCTGTCTGTGTCAACAATGACACACCTCCCCTCCAGTCTGCACCCCCCCCCCCCCGCCGTCCTCAAAGCACTAACAGAGAGTGAAAGAGAAAAAACAGGTCTGTGTCACACTGTAACGCCAAAACGCTTACACTCCAGAACACTTTTATTCATGGCGCTTCACTGTCCTGAGCAGGGCTTAATCCCAGCCTTGCCTGGGCTCTGTGCGTCTCTCTTTCTCTCTCTCTCTCTCTCTGCTCCCACTTGCTTTCCCTCAGAGGGATAAAGCAGCAGTTGAAGAAGTAGCCCACCCTAGGGGTTGAAAGCTTGTATCCCATCCAACCCTGAGAGCTGTTTTCACTCAAAACATTGTCAGCGTGCCCAAACATGTCATAGGAAGTTATTTGTAACAAGGGGGATAGGGAACTATCCTTTAGATCTGTCATCGGGCTCTAGAGGGGAAGCTCACAGCCCACTGGCCGCACACCTCCGCCGGCCAATCAGGAGGCAGAAAATAAAAAATAAATAGGAGACGCCATCCCTGAATGGACAGCACACACACTGGTGGTTTCATCATACTCCTGGCGTGGCGGGCGCAGTGGCGACAGTGTTTATGAGAATGTTTGCGCGCACAGTTCTTTTCGCTCTCATCTTTTCCCAATCGGGACCTCTTTCAAACACGGTACACGGAACGTCACTTTGGTGCGGTAAACGAAATAACAGCACATTACGTAATGAACAGAACAAAGCAAAAGTGCTCTTATTTTCAAAAACCCTAATCCACTGTAAATATTATCTCATCGCGACCCAGCTCAACTTTTCCAGCTTCATGTACGTCACGTACATTATATATCATTAGACTTTCTGGCCTCTACTTAAAAAAACCCCCCAGAACAATATCATGCACAAATCCAGTTTGTTATAGTAGAAGCTTTTTTTGAAGCATTAAAAGTGCTTTAAAGTTTTTAAAAGTTTTTAGTTATTCAGTGTTGCACCTCTAAGATAATTAAAGCTTGAGTGAGAGGTTTAACAAATGAACAAGATTTTCAGAAGAACAAAATAGTGAAAATTCTGACAGCATTGACGACATCATCAGGGCAATTCTTTCTAATATTGGAAAGCTGCTCTAGAGTCACAAAAAAATATGAGAATCATTTTTTTTTGCATGCTGAGTATGACAAGTAAACAGAATTTGGTGGTCTCACTTTAATTAGTAAAGTATCAATATTTTACTGAATATAAGCCGCTGATGAACAAATGTGATATCGAGCTCCAGTACAGATTATATAAATGTCTGGCACTAGCTGCCAGTTGTGCTGCTTGTGATAAAAATAAGGGCAATGAGTCACTGCAGTGAGTCGCACCAGCTCTCTGGGCACAAACCGACTTTACTGCATGATCATAGGCACGAGGGCCGACAATAGCAGGAGTCATCAATCAAAGGTGGAGCGGCTGCCAAGCCGCGCGTAGCACGGTAGGAGGCTCAGTTGGAAAAAATATCACAGAGAATGACTCACGCTTTTCCAGATTAGTTGGTGCAATTCCCTCGCGTCTCCCTCCTCCCTCATCAGGAATGTCACAGCAATCAGAGAAAATGCCGGTGGCTGATGTTTCGATCGCCGACAAAGCATCGATATGACGATGAACACGGACAAAATGCAACTGATTTGCTGAAACATGCGGTGACACACCTGTTCTCATTCGTGCAAGCATAGTTCATGAGCGCAGGCAGGTTTAACAAGCAGAAATCTGCTGGCACAAACACACACACACACACACACATCGGCACTCCACGACAGCGTGCTGTGCCCAGTCAATTGTTGTAGCCATCATTCAGCATATGTGTCTAACTGGTCCCTGGCAATTCCCATCATGGCTGGGTGATGGTGTCTGACAGAGAGACATAGAACAAAGCAGAGGCGCGGCTCACATGACAACTCCCAACCAAACCATTGCAGTCGCAAAACACACAGGATAAACGTCGGCACCGTGACCAGTCAAGCCCCTCGACCCGCTTCTCCCAACGCGCACTGGCACAATGAATATTAGTGAGGATAATGATTGAGCTACAGTAAGCAGTGGTTTAATGACTGTGCCTGGACTTGACGCTAACACATTCAGTAGGGGGTTTGCCAGGTAACAAATGTGAAACGTCTGATGGTGCACTGGAGCCATTTGACTAAATGAACCCAGTTAGATGTGCTGGAGCCTGTGGTCGGCCGAGTATAAAGAGAAGAGTCACTGCCTCGTCCACTGACTGACTGCACGTGCACACATGCACACAGGCTCTGTGGGTAATAGTGGCTGCATGGGTGTTAGAGGGGCGCCACTGTGGTCGGACCGGACTGTCTGGGAGCATAAAGTGGCCTTCTCATGGTTCCCCACTTGCCTGGGTGGTCTGACTGTGGTACTTGTGTGTGTGCGCGCGGACAGGGACGGACATACATTCACCCTGCGAAGGTGAGATGAGTGGCTGTGTGTGGTGGCAAAGGGTGGCAAGACAGCCTGGGCAGTGCCCACACATGGAGCACCACAAGTCCCACTGACCGTCACGCACACATGCACGCACGCACGCACACACACACACACACACACACACACACATCCTCTCCATCCATGCGAAACAAATATTTTGACACAGACGGGGAGACGACGGGGCGTCTCCTCCCTGTAGCTGGGCTCCTTCTGGTGTCAGGCTGCGCTCAGCACGGGATGGTCCCGTTATGGCCAAACAGGAGAGCTAAAGGAAACCTCAGCCACTTTTAGAGTCAATCAGCCCTCCGCCAGCCCCCAGCCCCGCCCCGACGACTCTGGAGGCAAACGCCGACACGGAGCAGTCAGACGGTGGAGCGACGGGGACAGAGGATTCCTTGGGTTGTGAAAAAAAAATAAACATTTTCTCGTTCCAATGAGATTTCAACAGGCAGATATATTGCCTGTCGCCTTTCCAGTTACATTGAAAAAAAAGTGTCATTACCGCCCCCCCCCCCCCCCCTCTCTCTCTCACCAGCTCTCTCTCCCATAAGTGCCAGGCTATTTTGGTTTGCAAAAATATTTTCTACGGTCTGAAGAGCCGCTTTTATATATCTGTCGCCCTTGCTGTTTGAAAGTGAGAATGTCGGCTGAAAAGAACCATTCACTGGCCAGAATCAAAGTGTTCTGACCATGTTAAATGGTCCTCTATAGAGTGGGGAGGCCACCTCGGTCCACAGAGCAAATTTATAGCCCCACAACATCCAGTGGACGTAACCTTAGACGCCGGTGGTCGTGTATGAAAGCAAGACGTTTCGAACAGCTTTGTAAAACAGCGTGACAATGCTCTCTGCTCTTTCTATTATTCTCCAGAGCAGAAAGTGACTCGGTGATTTAACTCCGACAATAAGTTATTTCTATTTGATGCTACTTTATAATTTCTACTTCAACACATTTCAGAATAAACTATTGTGCCTTTAATTCCACTAAATTTATCTGACATATGTTTCACACAAAATAGTTCAAAGTAGTTTTTGTAACCATGCTACAACACTTTTTCTTGTAATAGAAGTAGTTTTACATTTTGGTATTACTTCTTCACTTGAATCTATACATTTTTGGGGGGCTTCTTCCGGGCACTTTGGTAAATGAAAGTCAAATATAATATATCTTGTTTTCGGGATGGTTTCCGTCAGCTCCACCTATGTTAGTGAGCTGCTAACTTGTCTGACTCTATTTGGCCAAACATACAATTTATTTGTGTTCTTTTTCACTTGCCTCCTGAACCTAAAAATGTACGTGTTGGCCTTCCAAACCAATACGATCAAGCTGTTTTCAGACATGACCTCCAAAAAATTGGGTCTGGACATTTTCTCTGGACGAGTTTGTCGCTCACACGTGAAGAACGCGGCAGGATACCGTCCGAGTCGGATACATTCACAACAGGAGGAACGTTTCCAGAACATTCAGACGAGGGCTGGCAACTGGGTAGGGCGCCCACTCGCTCGCCATGGATCTTCTGGAGATTTATCCTGCTGTATTTCACGGAAAAAAGTTGGGTTGGCGGGAAAAGTTCGGAGCAACATTTGTGTTCATACATACATGCCCTCCGGAAAAGTCCAGGAAATTGTCTGAAAGACAGGTTAAGGTGAAAGACACTAACAAGCTCCACAGAACCGTAGAGTAGAATTATAGCCGTTGTTCCAGTTGTTCAAACAAATATCGGTAGATTTTGATTCTGTGGGTAATGACATTATTAAAAAATAACTGTTGCTCATTTGACTGAATGGACAGACCAGTCAGACTAGTGCTTTTACCAGTTTTTTCTTTTCCCTCTTCTTAGGGACATCCCTCACCCCAGCCGATGTAAAACTGAGATGCTTTGTTGTTTACATGTTGTTCCCCTGCCTCCTCCATGCATGCAGGCAGAGTTAAGGGAGTAGCATTCATTATTGATCAGGCTATTTGCAAATGTCCTTATTGAGTAATAAACAGTCGTACATAGACAGACGGTGCATTAGTGTCAGCAGGAGCGCCAGGCGGACAGCAGAGGCCTATAAGTCACCATCACTCCCAACGTGACGAGACTGATTATAGGTTATTATTAAGCTGTATTGATCACTGCCAGGGGGAACTAAGTGTGCTATGGAGAGAGACTGTTGATCTGTATGGGGAGAGACTTTTACAGCTCCCTGCACTACTGTGCTGTAGTAAAGCACACTACTGGACAGTTTAAAACAGTTTACAATGCTCCACAATACGCGGTGTTTACAATGATGATTTTGTTTAGCCTTATTTTATAATATGCAGGTTTCCTGAGCGTTTTCTCTCTGGGTCTATGTCACGGAAGTCACGTTTAACATCAAATTCCATCAGTGGTTTTCAGCTTTTATCGTCACAATAATTATGGCTGTCCACTTATTGAATAAACTTTTGAAGCGGTGGTGCTTTGAGATGCCAGCGCCACCCCAAACACACCACTTTTGGGGGCAGAGGGAACAGCTTACAGGCTTCGGAGACCATGTGGGTAACCCACCCCGTACCACTCTCTCCACACACACGCACACACACGCCATTCTTCCCCCCCAAACCAATCATCATACCCATCCTGCCCACAGCTTGAGAGTCCTCAGGTCCACAGAAACATACTTAGTTGTGGTTGAAGAAGCACTTACATCCACTCAGCACTCCGCCATTCCCTGCCCAAGATGATGCCGTTCTGGTGGGGGAGATTTTCTTTTACGAACTTCCTGCGATCATCCATCAGCCTGCTAAAAAGAAATAGATGGATATGGTGGCCACAATCTCTAACCTCAAGAAGAAGCCTAATGCAAGGGGCTTTTCTGGGCCAGCTCCTCGGCCACCGTTGCAGAAGAAGTGATGCCATCAATTATTTAAACACCATCGGGTTTAATATTTAATGGTGGCGACATGTAATTTACACTTACACTCGAGAAATCACGGGGTACAGACCGAAATAATCAAGTGCATTTGTTCCAAGGAGTGCAGGGGGTGTTATATGAATCCCATCCGGTGGGCTCTGATTTCACTGATAATCTGCAGGGAAAAGCAGCAGCTATGCACTTGATTTGATCCATATCGATAAAGTTTGGAACCACCAGATTTTAACGTGCCATTTATCAATGTGAAGCAAATCAATGGAATTAAAAAGGTTTTCCTTTTAGAAACCCTGGTGTGTGGAATATTCATAATTTTTTTACATTACTCCTTTTGATGAAACTCTTATGTATGGGGTATTATTTTAATGCCAAATAGCTCGAAGCAAAATATGCGTCTGAGCAAAAAGATATTTCATTATACACAAAATATCAACCAGTAACATGTGGCATACTACCAAAATAAAGAACATGGCCAGAATATCTTCACATCTCTGCACCGCATCATACATAAAACTGGACCAGTATTGCATGGCTGCATGATACCAAATGTCCTTTATAGTATACCCAGCTATCCTAAGGTCCAATTTAGCCAGACCAAAGAAAAACAGCTGTCTATCACAAAGCAGTGCCATCGGCCAACAAAGGCTCCGGCACACCGCAGAAACTGCTGTCTGCTAATTTCTGTTTGCCAGTGACTCAGCTTGACTGAAATGGGCAGCAACCTGGGATTTAAATGAGGTGGTGAACTTTGAGTTAACACCTTTTGGGTTTACAGATGATGTGAACATGTGCTGTGAATTTGGGGGGGGGGGTGCTGCATATTGCCATCAGAGCAGCCGAGTGACCTCTGACATGCGTAACACCTCCTTAATTTGTCCTAAGGAGAAGTTAACGAGGCCTACTGGGGAGAAGGTCATTAAAGTGTAGGGCACTGCTGACAGGGACAAGGAGCCTGTGTATGTGTGTTGGGGTGTGTGTGTGCGTGCGTGTGTGTGTGTGCGTTTGTGCGTGTGTGATGAAATTGTAGTTAAGAGTCTTTTTGAAAGACATTCATTGGGTAATTTATGATGTTTCAGATTCTGGTCAATTCTGGCAAAATGTGACGTAGGCTGCTTTCTGACATGCCCTTAAGTCCTGACCTTTTCCCAAGGGGCGGTATACGAGAGTGCACATGTCCGCAAATGTTGCTCTGGACATATATACACATATACCGAAACTTTTCCTACCACTTCCCCCGTAGAATTTCCGTAAAATCTCAGAGTGAGCCCATGTGAGAATAGAGCAGCAAATACACCGCTTCATTACTGCCATGTTCTGCCTCCTGTATGTTCTACCTAGACGCCGGACAATCTCCTGCTGTATTCGTCATATGTGAACAGCAAAGTCCAGGAAAATGTCCGGACCAGATTTTCCGACCGTTTTCTGGACTTCATTTCTGAAGGTAGCTGTATTGTGTTAGGGGGCTGTTCATATATCAGGATTAGATGCGGTGGCACCTGTGGTACTGTGTAATGCAATCCAAGATATAAGCTCATAAGACATATTTACAGCTGGGCGATTGTAGACTGTATTCTGCTATTCATGTGTTCAAGTTATTAGGTCCACTCTTTAAATCAGGCTGTGTTCAGATAATTTACTTCAGTAGAAGTAACAAGAGAATAAAGTTATGTCCCTAAGACAAAGTGGAGTAAAAGTATCATCAAATTTAAATACTCAAGTTAAGCGCAGCTGCCTACAATCTGTGCTTACTGTAAGTGCAGTACTTGGGTACACACTTATTTACCTTCCACCACTTTCATGCTTCATTGTGTAATAACCCAATCACTTTAATGACATACTGACAACGGGGAAGTGTCAAAGCAAGTGCGGCCACAAAGAAAACGTGCCAATTTGTATCACATCATGCTCCGGGCGTGCCTCCTTTAAATGTTGCTGAAGACAATCAGCGATGGGTGGTCGGACACAAAGTGCTGCTTGGTGGCCAAGTGCCCTACCTACTACTGCTTATTTGGCAGTTGCATTCAAATCACACCAAAGGTCACTATGAATTTGTGTGTGCATGTGAATCATGTGTGAGTTAAAGGTAAGGTAAAAAAGTAATCCTGTACTTGTTCTTCTTGGGTTATTTTCCCAGTGATTTGATCAGATAAAAAAAAGGTGACAAACAGAGCAAAGCACCATTTACGTCCAGAAGCTCACATGTTCAACCATCCGTCAGCTCGTCTATGATCATACGACTTTTCCTCAAGTTCACCTCTTGTGCACCCAAAGCAGTGAAACCACACCATATGCTTCCAGGGCAGTGTGCTTACCGCTGATAAACATTCCTCAGACTGTGGTGGAAACCGAATTTCTTTTTAGTTTCGTTTTTTTTTTAAAGCTGCTGTGTGTGCCTTTGTCAGCCAGGAGCCCTTGACTACAACCGAGGTGGAATGCATGTAAAGCCGTGCGGCTCTGAAGGGCCCCTCTTGAGCGGCCACACCACTGGAGGGCACTGCTCTGTCTGACTTCACACAGACGGCTCTTTGTGAGCAGATATAAAAGGGACAAAGTGAATATACATTCAATATTTGCCACATTTTCCATAGTGTTTGAACTTTAATAGGGAAATAGGGACTTTGTGTAATGTACAGATTGTAGAGATCAGTTAAGTGTTTACTGCTTCATGTCCAATGGGTGTTTAAATCCCCTCACATTTTATTTATCGATACAGATGTACAGTATGATGGTGATGACAACTAAATGCATAAAAAATGAGTTTTTTTTTATTATCGGTGTTAAAGGTAAAGGCTGTTTCCGTGTTGTGAAGTACTCTGCTCCCCAAAATAAAAAACAACAACACACAAATGCCACACAGCATGAAGCCCTCTCTACCGCAAAGCTCGCAGCCACATTTTTCAATTTCCTATTTTTTCTCCCTTCCAGAGCAAACTGCAGGAGGGTTGGCTACGTTTGGAATGCTACCGGGTTTGAGTTGTTTCAAATGAAATAGTTTGGCCTCAACACCTCCACCCCCTCTAGCCACAATGTCACAAACACTTACATCCTTGATGGAGGAGGGGGGAAAAAAGAAGCACAGTGTGCAACGGTGGTTGGCAGCGATAAAGTGTAAAAAAAAAAAATGGGGCAGCTGCAGAGCCGGAGCAGATCTGCTGACTCAGGGTTTTGGGCTGCGAGCACTAATGCTACACGTGCTACTGCAAGACGGGCCTTGTTTGCTGGAAAAATGATTGTCGAGTGGGTTAGATTGAAGAAAGAAAAAAATGGTGGTTAATAATTACAGAAAATGACAGGATGGATGTGGAAATTAAGTGTCAGCAAAGTGTGAAGATTGGAGAAGAGCTGGCATGCAGGGCGATGAATGAAATGATGTAAACCATGGCAAACCAAAAATGAAAGGCAAGGAGGAAAAGTTGGAGAGCCAGCCGGAGACACTGTAGTATTCCGCATGACTGATAGCCCCTTAATCAGAGGATATGATACAACGACGACGCTCCAAACCACCAGCAGCACCGTGCGCCTGGCCGCGCGCAGTGCTGGAGCCGACGCCTGCAGAAGCTCGGGCTTTATTAGAGGTGGGCAGACGTTCAAGTTTTTCTTTGACGCTCCACCCCGCGAGCCGCTTTTATGGGCCTGTTTACTAGCATAGGCTTCCAGAGATCTTTATCCAGTAGGCCTTTGATTTGCCAGAGCTCTCATCCCACATCCCATATGCAGCGGCAGAGACACAGGCCTTTCAAGACGCACAAATAGAAATCTGGCAGTCATTTCACAGTCAGAACCTTTTTTTTTTTTTAGTCTCTCCCCTCTCTGTTCACCCCCTTCGTTTTATTCCTTTATATCCCCCCCCCCCCCCCCCCCCCCTTCTTTTTCTCCTCATCTCCAGATATAATTATGGGGCTCTCTGCAGATGTGGCTCCTCTTCCCTCTTCTCGTCTTCCAGATTTCAGGAGATGAATTGAAAGGTGATGTTGCGCCAACAGTAGGGACATATGCAGTAAATCTGGACTGTAGCCACAGTGTTAACGAAACATGTTTTCTCGCTGATAAACTACAAATAAATTGTAAATTACAAAATGGAAATGGCAAGGAACTCAACACTGTGTGCAGGGACCGAGAGGATATGACAGTACATAATGTTAATTTCATTTATTTCCTATGACAACTGCCGCACAACAAAGGCTTCAGCAAACACAGAGCAGCTGGCGTGGCTCGTGGGGCCTCTACTGTACAATGTAGGTGGTCGCGATCTCACTGTACTGTGCGCAAGACACACAAACACAGTAATGAGCATGTTCTTGACAACTCAACGTTAATAAGAATTATCTGTGCGCTTCTAAACTTTTAAAAGCAAGTGGAGGTTAACAGAGAAAGCAGTTGAAAACCGCTTCCGATACCAAAACAGTGACCCCTTCACCAGCCAGAGGAAGAGAGAAAAAAACATCAAATAAGAAAAACATAGGGTAGAAAGAGTAAAGTCAATACACACACTGCATATAGCTGTGGTCCAAGGATGACCATGGGACAGGGTGCAATTACCCTGCTCTGACACAAAAACACACTAGCTGTAACATTTACCCATTGTTGACACCAGCCTCTGTGCGCAGTCAAGCAGAGCGGCGAGTCGGGCCAAACTCAGATCCTCCCACGCGAGGAGGGAATACAGACCTGACCAGATGAGGCCAGCGACGGGCCGCAATCCCCCCGTCAAATGACCAAGGTCAACAGGACGTTTCCGTACGGGAGGAATAACACCGCGTTCGGCAGCCCTGTAGGACGCCACTGAGTGAGCCTTCCTCTCCGGTTCCCACTTTTATTTCATTTGCCATTCATCAAAATGCCAGAAGCAGCTGTTAATGCCGGACAGGCAATTCTCAGGTGAGCCAACTCAGCGAGTCAGAGACAGCAAATCCCAAAGTTGCCAGTTTAAAGCATAGAACATTGAAAGTAGAAAAAAATTGTGCCCCACCAGATGTAAGTAGGAAGCAAGGGAGTGAGTCTGGTCAAGAACACCTCTCTGTGGAGTAATTCATGAACCGCCGCTGTCGGCCTGCGAGGTGTGATTTGGCTCGAAGCAGGTGAGCGGTTCTGCATGGCAGACAGAGGCAGGAAGTTCTGACTGCAGGAGAAAGGGTCAGCAAGTCTGTATAACGGTTTCCGAGAGAGAGAGAGAGAGACAGAGAGAGAGAGAGAGAGAGGTTTAACTGAAACAGAGGCCCACGCTCATAATCCTCCTGTGGTTTCCTCTCTCAGCTCCTCGGCCCCAAACCCCCATGCAGACAGCCTCCCTTTTACTGTTGCACTTTAAACCCCCCCTCCCCCCCCACCATCACCACCACCACCACCCTCTCTCTCACTCCTTCAATCTCATTTTCTTTCCTTTTCTTTTGCGGTATAAAAAAGAGATGACGCTCATTCGGGTCTGGCTGTGGCCCTGGCTCTGCTCCATGGGAGGAGATGTGGTTTCCCCAGCTGCTGTGAATCCTGCAATGAAGGTCTGCGCATGAAGCCATGCTTAATTTGCGTGGTCGAGGCCACGCTACACCCCCACCACCACTTCACTCCAACAGCTATCCCAGTAGTATCTGCTCCCCCTCTGGACCAATACTCACTGATGTTTCTGAATATTTCATTTAAAATGAGTGAAGGGGGGAGTGGCCAATTTCATATTCAAGGACTAAACTTAAACTCAAATACTCACAACACTCACAAACTGGCTTTAACTGCTAGCAAAAAAGACAAAATCCTCCTCCCATGCTGCGTCTCTTAAAACTCACAATATAACACATTACATCTGGTTTGATTGACCCGTGCCAAAACAGAATCATAGAAAATTTAAATTTGCCATTTTACATAATTTTGGCTTCTCAACCGTTGACTTAAAGTGTTTATTTAGCAGAGTTTAGCCCAAAGGTAGGGTGTTTTACTGGCTCGTGAAATAAACTCCTGCTAAATTAAACGGAATGGAGAGCGTTTCGAACAACAAAGACGTAGTGTTGTCACAGAACATCATGATGAGGACATAAAGAAGTCTAACGAAAGAAGAAAATTATTCGGCCTGAATGTACGCGACTGATAAACTAGTTGCACTTTTAAAACCCAATTGGACAAGCTGCACAAATATAGGATTCATATCGTGCTTTAATGGAAAGTTTTCTTGGATGAAGATTATCTTATCCTTCTCTCGAGGGACGCCTTATCAACAAGACTCAGCCAAAAGAGTCATTTAGGCTTTACAGATTGTCAGAGTGAAAGTCCAAGTCAAAGTATATCCTAATGAAATGACACTATCACCGCCGAGAGACTAAGCACAATCTATTAGTGAACAACACGCTGCCACGTTCACTCACATTTACATCTCCTGCACCGAACACCGCCGACTGCGCTGATCAAAACATTACATAAGATGTGGTGTGGCGGTAGGTTAGGGAGTCTGGCAGGGATCCAGAGGCTTTCTAGAGGCCCTGGCTTCTCTCTGTACATTAGCCAGGATATTAAAGGAAATGCAGGCCACCACAGGCTCCACTGCTGTGGTTTGCCATCAGCCGGAGCAAATCTGTGTGTTCCAGTGGCACACTCTCAGCCCAGTCCTGACATGAGGCCTGCGCGTCTGTTGTGGCGAGGGTGGGGGAGTCGGTAGGACAACTGCATGACCACTGTGTTCCGTTCTGTGTGGCCTGTCAGCAGCCGGTCGCCATAGTGATACTCATTACACATAATAGTCACAGAGACCAAGAGACAGGCAGATGTAAAAAAGGACCCACACACACATTGTCATGAGCAGACGTGGGCCCCCGTGCGTGTTCACGGGTCATTAGCGTAGTTGTAGTGTTAGCAAATCGGCTGTGGCAGTGTTTTGCCGGGGGCTGGCCGGGTGGGACAGGTAACATTCAATTACAGACCTGCCTGGTCTGCCAGGAGAGGACAAAAAAGACAGCGGCGTCGCGTTACCGAGCAAACACACGGCACACTCTGCAGGAGGACGGAGAGTGAAGCGTGGGGAGCCACCCTTTCCTCTGGAGCCTGCACAGAAAAGCTTCCCACCTCATCATCGCGCTGTTTTATTTCAATGAATACCACCCAGAGTGTGTGCGAGACATGTGCCCGGGAGAACGCTCACGGACAGGCACACATGACTCAATGTACAGTATATGTGGGTGCATTCATATTTAATAGCTGAATGTATATGTGTGTACCATGTGTGTGTGTGCGTGTCTGTGGGGGATTGTCTCCTAATATAGTTAAGCTGTGAAAAACCCCAAAGTCTTTGGCGAGGTCTCACACACACTTTTTCTCCTTCCTCCTTCTCACCAGAACCATTCATCAGTGCAGAACAGGGGCAGCTTGCGTGTCATAAGCCTCTTTGGAGCCACAAACAAATCAAGCAGGGCTCTCCATCAAATGAACTCCCCACTCGACTGGCGGTTACATAAAGGTTTACTCACTCGCCGTGTAAGAGCATGTTTCAGTGGGAATGGCTTCTGATTGAATACATCCATACGTACCATACGCAGGGAAGACAAATGACCAAGACTGGTGGGGGGGGGGGGGGGGGGGGGGGGGGGGGGCTGGCGGGGGGTAATTGTCAAACTTTTTTTAGTTTTCCATATGTCAGAGGTTTTTACAATTATGCCCGAATCCTTAATTTCAGCACAGGTGTAGGAACCCTGCCAGGTTGAGAATCAAAATACATATTGATACACAAGGTACGTGTTATTATTCTTTTTTTAAGGTTCCATGAATAATACTTTGCTGTGTGCTTTCATAAAGTTACCATGTTTGGTGGGAATCATGCCCACCGATAATATCGTGCACTATGCACTTGGTTCATTTCGTCAAAATGCAACTGAACATTTTCCATACACAAAGAATTCAATGTATTTGTAGGATAGCTCTGAAGCTCTTAACATAGAATTTGCTATCAAGTGCCCATAATATGCTTTTGGGTTTTTTCCACTTTCCTTTAGTGTCTCATACAGCGTTTTTATGTTAAGAAAATACTGGTCCCTAAGTCCGTTTGCCTTCTTGGGTTTTTTTTTCTTCTGTAAAGCATTTATGTTACCAAGTATCTTGTAACATGCCGGCCTACCAGCATGTTTGACTCGGCAGAACTGACACCACTGTTACAGTAGCCACAGCTACAGAAGGTGTTTACAGCAGACTGGGAAGCCTCTTGGTAAGGGACATTTCTGACACACACTCAATCACAAAAGAGTGGGCTAGCTGACCAATCAGAGTAGACATGGACATTTTGGAGGTGGGCCCACAGCTACAACAGTTTAAGGGAAATTAAAATCATGAACCTGTAGATGTCCAAAATATGTGAAATTTGGGAAAAGGGTATTAGAGAGCAATGCTGTAGTTCTCCATAGATTCCATGAGATAATGTTAAAGAATCATGCTCCAATAATTAGCTCAATAAGTAAGTAAAGTAAGTGCATTGTTTGACAAATATTTCTACATCAACACGTTGCACAGGAAGTGTGTGGTGTAAGTGTATGCTTTACCATGAGTCATCATTACAAAGGCAGACACCACCATGGCGACGCAACAGTTACACAAACAGCATGCACCACAGTGCTGGGACGGAATGACAACTGTTGAATGCATTCAAAATACATTATCTTTGACATTTATCTTGCTTATGATGAAGAATACAAAAGAAATCAGGCAAAGTTAAAGCATTTTTTTGTTAAACTCAATCTCAAGAGCCTTTTAGATAAGACACCCAAACTTCCACTGATCATTTTGTGGCCAGATGCAGGAAAGCCTAGGGCTTTACCACAGTTGACTGATATGTTGGGGTTTTTTGTACTACCAAATAACTAATCAATATATAATCACCCTTCACCCTGCTCTTATCCCACACAGACCAACCTACTCACGGCAGCTAACAGGAGAGGTCTTTGTCGTGCCGTGACCCCCTCTCTCTCCAACTGAATGGTCATTGGTGACCGTGACCACAAGGGCCACAAGGATGGACCATTCACAATCTGGGTGTCCGCAGCCTTGACAAAAGCTCAGGTCAGTGCAAAATGCACAACCAGACGGAGCAAAGGATTGAGCCTTCTGCTCTGTGGTCGAGCTACAGCTGGGACAATCACTCTGGAAACTTGACCTTCCCCTCCGAACCTGGCCATGGCTTTGGAGGATAGAGAGGGGGTCTTGCCCTGCACTGACTCCTGTGACTCTATCAGTAATGGCATTGATTACTGGTCCTTGTGACCAGGATTTGTGATTGTGTGTGTATTTACCATGAGTGTGACTGTGTTTGAGCGTTGCTAATAGATGAGACAGACTGATGGCCTTGAATTACAGGGACAAGATGCATGTTGTATGGCTCTGTTGAGTATTTTGAATGATTCATGGTGATGACGAACACTCGCTACCTCTAGGCGAAAAAAAAAAGACTGTGCACACAGTCCCTTTGGTCCCTACACCATCTCAGCTCCATCTCACACCCCTCCCTTGTGGAGGACAAAGGGGCTTTTAGGGCCCTGATGAGGATGCAGTCAGAGTCACGAGGTGAGGGGCTCTCGCCATCTCATCTCAATAACTGCTGTCATTAAGCAGAGAGGACTTTGAAGAGGAGGTAGCCCAGAGTGACACTTAAAGTTCACTTAACCTTTGGGAATGGAAATGTCTCTCCTCTGACTGAAAATATAGAAATGCCGGCAAATTTATAACATGTGTGAGACTGTTTCAGAATGAATGAATCCTTTTTCTTGAGATATACATTTTATATTATTTCGTTGCCATATCCACACTAATCACCAACAGTTACTGCTTCATCACTAGCTGAGACAACGCAATACTTTCTAACACAAAGGGCCCAGGATTCATTGATGTTAATCAACACGGGGTGGCATGACTATAAAAGAGCTATCTATAAGTGTTTGTCTAAACGATAGGCTGTAATTTGAAATGAAGTGTATAGTCATACATAGAGGGCCTGGTCTCCTAGGGCCACTAGTGAACATTAGAGAGGCCTGCAACTCACACTTCACATGAATATTTAAGGACACACTGGGACTCTTCCATTTAACATCCCAGAGGGGGTGAAGCAAGTCCCTATATCCTCACTCTCGCCTTATTGCACTTTCTCCAAACTCTGACCTATCACCTTCTTGCACTCTCCTGTCTCGTACTTCTCTGCCCGCATTCTCGCATTTGTTCCCTTTCTTCTTTCACTATCAAAGTTCTGTTTTTCCTTATCCTCACGTCTCACACTTGCCAACTGTCTCTTCTGTCTGTGGTTCCTCAGAGCTCAGGAGCCACTGAGGCAGATGAAGGGATGAGCACTTGTTTTTTCCCCCCGTCTCCGTCTGCCCTGCCCAGCCAGCGGGCTGCCAGTGCGTGGACGAGATTGAGATGCGGCCGACGATGCAGCAGCTGGTTCTTCTTTGGGCTAATCACTCCCAGAGAGCCGACCGTGGTTTGATTTGGTTTTTTACAGCCTGGCCTTATTTTTCACATCAGCAACGTGAATGGCCCCTCAATTCCTCCACCCCTACACTTTTGATCAAATTCGCACCATATGCCTTTGAAGGGAGATGAACCGACTGGCGGGTGTGCTTCTCTTTAACTCCCCTTCCCGGTGCAAGTGGTTTGATCAGGCCCCAGCCCTGATGGGGGCAAGCTCTCCGATCCCGAGACAGTATTATGTTCCCAAAATTGCCTGACTGGAGATAATGAAGGCCTATGATTTTTTGGAGCAGCGCGCCGCTTGCATCCAGAAAGAGGAGTAGACAGGGACTTGACTAAGGACGTGCTCACCAGACCGTTACTACCAAATCAACTTCCAGAGGTAGAAATAGGCAGACACTGCCATCAAAAGAAAGACCACATACATCTAATCACCTCTGTCTTGATGACTGTCCTTGTACCATTTCAGATTCTCCCTCAATCTTGCAGCCAATAGGATTAGAAGAGTTTTATTTCACCTTGAATTTCCCCTGTGCGTACCATGCAGTGTAATCCATATTGAAAGACTTCTGGGAAGAGTTTGGTCAAATGGGGAAAGGAAAAGAAGGAGGCAGGATGGTGGACTGATTGCTGAAATGAATGCCGCGTTGCCCCCATATCTTTGTCCCAATGAAATCCTTCCCCTCCTTCAGAAGGAGAGCCAATCAATGCCCTTATCAACTGTCTCATCAGGCCGACTGGTCAAATTAGCCTCAGGCAGTTCGCAGAGTGACGCATAGTTGGTGTAATCAAGGAGAAATCAACATCTAAGAAACTAGAGTATCCACTGGAAAAAAACTGTAGAACAGTTAACTAATAGCCAGTGACAGAAACAGATGAGGAAGATGATAAAAATCCGAGACACAACACATCATTTAAGCACACAGGTACTGAGAGACGTCTTATACCCAAGATACCCCCTGACATTGACATGTGGTGAAGGAAAACAGAAACAGAAAGCAGATGCATTTGTAGATGAGCTTGTTAAGAATCACAAGACAGATATATAATCAAAGTACCGAACAGATCATCCAAATGCATTTCACTTCAAACTATCTGGATAATTCGCCCTCCATGCAATTAGATCATACAGGGGGCACACGTAGTGACGTTGTCTCTGTACCAAATGTTAAATGTGTGTTTGCACGAGTGTGTCATAGACCAATAAAATGATGGGGGCAAAGTGAGTACATGTGAGCTCTGTTCCACCCTTCCTGAAATCTTTGCTAATGCCGAAAACTGCTTACAAAGGTCAACTAAAATAGCATGTCTTTTCTCCTCCTCCCCGTCCTCGTCCTCCTCCCTCTCATTGTCAGTGGCACCCCAGATCTGGTTCCGCTTCTCTACTGGCTGTCACAGAGGTTTCCAAACAGCTGTGGAGATTTAACGGCTGGAAAACAATAGCTTGTGTCTTTTCCTCTGCTCACAGGCACAAGCGTATCTTGGCTCGAGTCCCTGCTGAAATAGTGAGTGAAGAGTTGAGGGACTTTGGGGAAAATCGGCCCTCAATTGCACAGTTGAACAGCAGCAACGGCATAAATGAGGATAAATGGCAAAGTTGTTCTTTCTCGTATTCCTAGAGATGATATCAATAGGTAAGTGTTGTTAGTGTGTTTTTTAATGTGCCATGGGGAAGTGTACTTAAACATCAGCTAACATGCTAGCGATCTGCTCTGACTGCTGCAGGGCTGGGAGTCATTAATGAACAGTAATGAACAGTGCAGAGACATACTGTAACAGATGAGTGTGTGTGTGTGTGTGTGTGTGTGTGAATGTATGTGCACAGAAAGCATCTTCGACATGCTGCATGCAGCATGCCTATCAGCAGGCCATCACTATTGATTTATTAATGCTAGAGAATGCTGCTGCGCTAATTGAATTGAGATCCAGGAAGTCAGTTAATGTAGCTGACAGCGATACAGGAATTTAATCTCCCCAGTGCACAGAATTATGACTCTTCCCTATCCGCACTGTCAGAGGGATAAATAGTAAATCAATCTTTTCTACAGTGGGCTCCACTCAGAGCCTGTGCAGGACGGATCGTAACAAACTCTCTCTCTGTCTTAAACCATCAACAGTCACAACTCGAGCTGTTCAGTTGGTCCATTGTCTTGACCCTTCAAAGATAAATCTCAACGCTGGAAAAGGCTGCAGATGTAGAATTCGAACCCTATAATCATAAAACCTGTCATTAAAAAAAGACAATGTGCTCACTGTGGCCAAATCACTTGTAACCCAATAGTTTATAGTCACCTCCATTGTCCGAGTCAAGGCAATCACTCTTATGCTACACACTTCGAAAAATCCACTTCCTGATGTCTAGCCCAGTCCAGCTGGTAGCGCGCCATCACTCCCCACCAGTGTGTACCCTGAAAAGAGTCCGCCGACATCAGCGTTTCTATGCATAAGACCACCACCATTACAACAACCACTACAAATTCTTAGAATATCAGAACCGCTGCCGCAGAGAGGCTCCAACATAAAGTCATTAATACAGGCCTGGTTTAATGTATATGTGTTTGTACAGCTGCTATTTAGCTGCTGTCTGAAGGTAAAGGAGAGCTGTATAGTCAGTTCTCTGACAGCACTGTAAGGCAGACTGTCCAGAGGAGCAAAAGCACAGATGCTGGCAGTCGAGCCAGGCAGGGGCCCGGGGCCAAACCACTACAGTGTACTCAAAGGCACCACCACCCTGCCGGCCAAGGTGTGTGGGCTTGCTGGCTGGGAACCGGTGACCCTGGACAGTCAGCGTGTAAATGTGCACTCATTGTACAAAGTGTGCGTATGAACGAGAAGTCAACCATGCTGATCATATAGTACATGCATCACAAATATTCATAACCCAGAGAGAGAGGACACATATAGCCTTCCAATGAGAAGGTGCAATATAGCAAAGAGAAACAGAAAGGGGACAGAAAGAGATGAGGGGGAATACATTATACATTCACAATATATAGACTAACTGGCCAGGCAGGGCTTGAAAAGAAAAACATTTTTTTGCCCTTTCTGTTTCTCCTCTCAGTGGTTAATGGATACATGAGTTATATACAGTACTTATTTTAGTCCCTTTAATCATGAGCTTTTATCGCATGTTCTGCCAAAACCTTCCACCAGTTACTGGCCGCGCCTGCCAAGAGAAATGAATGAAAATGTAGAGAAACCAAATATTGTGGAGCCATGGCTCAGAAGTCAAAACCCATCTTTTTCTTCCCTCTGATGAGCAAAGCTATAAAAGAAACACCTAACAGGGACCAGGTATTGTGTTCACCGAGTGTGTGGACGTGAGACACTTTAATCGGGCTATTGTGATATGAAAAAAAATATGTGCGGTTAATATTACCTGGCTAATGCTTGTGCAACATAAGCCCATATAATCCGTGCAAAGACAAAAAAAATGTCGATGTCAGCATTTTTCACTTATGTAAAGAGACAACATCATTAATCATTTTTTAGAAAACACGCCTTGAGCTGTCTTGCTCTAGATACAACAACTTAGCAAACTGGCTCAATATTTAAACATATGAGAAAACACCAAGTCAGCCCAGTGAACATCTGTGCCGACTGAACCCGCCGAAATTATCAGAGGTGTCCATTATTACCCTGGTGTGTCCTTAATGGATGGAAAGGCTGAAGAGTGGATGAGTGTCTCTGGTCAGGTCTGATCTGTAGGCCGCTGCATTAGATGGGTCCAGGGCTGTGGCCGCTGGAGCTCTCAGGCCTGAGGAGAGTAGTACTTAATGATTGGGAAGAGTGGAGGACCTTCCTGCCCACAACGTCCTACCCCGTGCCCCCTGGAAAACCACAGCTGACCACCGGGGCACTGGGAAATGAAACCGAGGAAACCACGGGCCAAGCAAGAGCAGCACGGCAGCCGACGCCGAGGTGGAAAAAACAAAGAGTCGGGCCTTTTGGCGGCTTGGTGGTTGGCGTTGATGGAGGTATTAAGATATTAATTGCTTTTTGACATGATTTTGTTAAGGGAGGAGGGCAGGCCTGCGGCTTCTCACACAACAGCCAGCATGATGGTGGAGAGGCCTGACGGGGCAGAAAAGGTCTGGCTTGGGGCTCCGTGCTATGAGGGACAAACCTGCTGCCATACACACTGTCTGCAAATGATGAGCATGAATATTGTTTAAGATCATGATAATGTAGATGTTATTTAGAAGTTTCGTACACTTTCATTTTACACATCTCCATATTTACGACTGAATAAATGCAGAAATGAAAGAGCAATAAAAAAAGCAAATGTAAGTCACTCATTGAAGGATTTGTTCAGCATTTTGGGAAACATGCTCATTCATCTTTGTGTTGAGAGTTGTGTGAGAGGATAGATACCACTCTCAAGTCTGTACATCAATCGTAAAGCTACAGCCAGTTAGCTTAGCATACAATAAAGACTGGAAACAAGGGTGAATAGTTAGTCTGGCTCCATACAAACATCCTAGCTCCAGTCTTTTAGTGTACAACCATGTATCAATGTTATGATCTATCTTGGCAAAATTATCTATTCCTTTAATATCCTTATATTAAGGCACCTCATGGACTTCATGTGTTTTGTTTTTTAACAATCCAATGTTTAAAGATTAGCCTGCAAAGTCACAAATGAACGAGCAGACTCGCAGTGCTAAATGTGTCTGCCATTGTTGACTGGGTTAACCCCGCTGAGGTGGTAGTGCGTCAGCTGGGGGTGCAGCCTGCGTACACGACAGCAGACATAAACAGCAGTGCTGCAGCCCTGACGTAAGGCCACGGCCTCACACACACTCGGAGAGAGGCTAGGGTTGCACGGGCATAAGTGAATCACCAGCCCTGGTGAGTCAGAACACAGAACCTATACTTATGGGCTGCTGTGTTCGTGAAACTCTACTCTGCCGTATGTGTGCGTGGGAGTGGCGTTGTTGCTGATGCATATGCGTATACGGTGCAGGCGGCTGCCAGGGGTTGGGATGGGCAGGGAGCATTACCATCAGCATCTCTGTGGATCAAGGAGAAGCCCCCAGTAATCCTGGCCTCTCTCCAGGCTCCCACACACCGCAATTAGGATTAACCCACCGTCCCTCCCTCCAACCAGCAGAACAACAGAGAAGACTGGCGTGTGTGTGCGCGTGCGTGCGTGTGTGTGTGTGTGTGTGTGTGTGTGTGTGCGTGCGTGCGGCTGTTGGGGGCAATTAGCCAACTTTGTACTTGAGGTGGAGATTCTCCCCCTAAAACCACCAGACGACCACTAGGCTGTGGGGCTGTCGGATGGCGCACACACACTCATAATACACATGCACACACACATGGCTTTGAAATATGGAGGGAGGGTTAACAAATGGTCCAAATTGGTGGCGACGTAAACAACAGTTTGACCAGTGGCAACATAACTGGCTTCATAGCAGGAAGGAGTTTCCTACACTGTATTTTATTCCTCAACATATGTTTCGAAATCTATTATTTTGTTATCGGTTTGAAAACAGTCAGTTGACTTGGGTGTAGGGGGGAGGGTGTGAAACCTGATGTTTGAGTACCTGGCTTCTCTCTGAAGGTAAATTATATGGCTGTCACTTGATTCGAGAGATTACCAGCAAACAGCTACTGTGCTGCCGCTTTGTTCAGATTCAACATCTGCAGGGCAAAAACAACACCACCCTCGGGGTCGCTGAGCACTGACAGGTGTATTTGAGGTACAGCAGGCTTGGCTATGGCACTTTTTGAGTGCACAACCGGTTTTCAAAATAATAAGCTGTTTTGAGACAACGGGAACATTACGGTGTGGCGTGGTGCCCATTTCTTTTCTTTTTTTCCGGCCTGAAATTTAATTTCAATTCTCCCTCCAGAGCCCCAGGAGACATTATACAACCTTATCCTCCTTGTGATGAGTAAGACGAACTTAATAAAAATGGTGACAAGCCCTTTGAGGAGGTTGGAGTTAGGAAAAGTGTGTTCATGGTTATGGTTTGATGTCAGCAGAAAACTGTACTGTGAATGAACTGCCGTCTCGTGTGTCCGAGACACACACACACACACACACACACACACACACACACACACACACACACACACACATTAATGACCCATTCATTCCCCACAGGGTGTTTTGTAGCGGCTAACTGCCACAACGTCACGCCACCTCCACCTTTGCTTCCAACAGACCGCTTTTCCACAGCCAACATTTTGCCTTAAAATAGCACAAAAACACAGGAGAAACACAGGAGGAACTACAAACACTACTGATGACTCAGATGTTCAGTGTCACAGGAAGTCCCTGGACAAGGCTCTTAAAAAAAAAAAGTTATTCATGTAAATATTTATTTCGGTTTCAAGCCACAAACATATAATTGTTAATTTAAAGAGTTTAAATTGTAACTAATAAATTACTTCAATCTCAATTCTACACTAATATTAAAACTGTAGAGCTCACGCCACAACTGCAAGATTTGAGAAAGAACAACTCTCAAGATATCAGACACTAAAGCGATTGTCGATCTGACACGTGCATAATTATTCAGTTAGAAAAACTGATGATGTAGAGATCTGGGATATTATCTTAGAGCTGTGGTTGCCACTAATGTTGTCTTTTCTTCAGAGGTGCCAGAAGTGATTTGCCTGCTCAGCTGAATGCTGGCAGTGGTCGTGAGGGGCAGTGTGTGTATTAGTAGTGGGTGCCAGCGGGAGATGAGCAGGGTGGGGAGCAGTGTCAGGGTGGAGGGCCTGTAACACAGTCAAACCTCAGAGCTCACGCCTTAACAACTTCACAGCTACCTTAACCGACCACTTCTGCGTCGTACAGGAAGCAAAAACATACATATCTGCAAAAATCTAATGGTCTGTTATTATATTTTCCCCACTTCCTGATTACATCATCTCTTAAGACAAATAAACAGAGCAGTACGTCCTTTCAAAACAGCCGCCGTGTTTACAACTCCAATACTTAAAAGCTTTACAGTTGTCGGAGAAAAAAAAAAAGGATTTTTGCAATTTTCTTCTTAAAGACCTTTTCCCCCCACAACCTATTACGGTATTTCCCTTGTAATAAAAAGTCAGGGAGTGCAAAATGTCCCCAATAGGCAGCTGCACGCTACAACTAAAGCGTCAAAATCACTTCCAGACTGCTCCACTCTAGATCAAGGGGAAGGAGAGGCACGGGTAGAGGAAACCGGGGCAAAAATAAATTAATTGCAAATGTATCGTGGAGGGGGGCAAAGGGGAAAGATTTGGGCGATTCATCTGCGCTGACGGACGGGGACAGGTCCAGCAAGCCGACGGTGAGAGAAAGAGAAAGTCAAAAGTAAAGCAAGTGATGAGCTGCACAGATTCAACCAAGTGAAAGATGGGCAGAGTAAAAACAACAACAACAACAACAACAACAAAACAAACAGGGAGCGGTGGGGTGTTACACGGGCAGTTATGATTGAGTGCAACTAAAAGCTTACGCAGATCTGTTCATCTTCAAGAAAGAAGTTGGCTGAGATGAGGGCGGTGGGGTGGGGGGGTGTTGATTTGGGCCGTGGCTGTGACAGTGATAAACGGCCTGGGGAAACCGGCTATGGAGATCAGTCAAACACCTGCCATGCCCTGCATGAGCTGCACGCAACTCAAACAAGATGCGGGCGCGCAGGAAGAGCCGCGCGCCAGCTCAGGAAGGAGGAGGCTGCTGCCTGACACGTTCTTTCTTTGTTGTTCCACAGCCACAAGTGCAAACAGACAGGTTCGTCAGAACAGAACCAACAGAGGAGCAGGACTCATCCTTTTGACGCAATGAGCTCGGATGATCTTCCTGCATCTCCCAAGACCAACGGATGTGATGAGTGATAAGAATGTAACATGAAAAAAAAAGAAAATGGACCAACTAAAAAAAAGGCAGACTATTATTAATCTTATTCCACTTTATAAATAAATGTATGCCGATGTAAATAATGATGGATCTTTTAAATTTTGATTTGTTTTTACTCTTCTCATTTGTAACATATTAACATACATATTTCTTCCTTAATGTTGGCTAATGCTCTAATGTTTGCGTTCGTTTTTTTATTTTTAACTTGAAACATTGCATTGAAAATTGCTTTTTGAATAAGGTTTATAATCATCATTATTGTGTGCTTGCTCTGAATAATTATACATGCATACATACTTTATTCATATATCATTTTAACAAAATATATTTTAAGGCCAAGGTCTTACGTTTTTAGGGCTAGGGTCAGGTTTAATGTTTTGATCAAAACTTTGTATGCAAATGTATCTGATCTACAAATGCATTCAGGGGCTTGCACCTCCATCTTAACATGGAGTGTTTTTAGCCAAAGAGAAAGGTGGAGTTTCGGAGCCTCGGTGTCATGTCACAGGTTGCGTCCAGGAAGAATCGGAACTTCCAACCCACTAACATCAAACAGTGTACCGCCCTAACCATTGACAGAAATAAAGGTTTGATATCATTTATGCCATAAGTTTTACTGCTCAAATATATTTGTTCTCTTGCCGTAACATGAGTTTTATATTACTCCTGTCTTGTTCTCAGTTGGATGCATTTCCTGCACATGCTCTGCACATGCAAAATCCCAAAAAATTCAAAAGCTAGAAGGTAACTGTGGTGCAGATAAAAAAACCCATAGTGAGTACATTTGTGTCTTAAATTGTGACTTTGTAGTCTAATGGACCCCCCCCCCATTTAAATAAATGATGGAATTTTTAAACAACAATAATACAATTTTGCTAACAGATTTATTTTTTATAAAAAGCAATAAATCACTTCACTTGAGTGTGTGTGACAGTAATGGCACAGGCATTATGGTTTGTGTGACATTTACTCAGATTCCACAGGATTTATAGGCCTCAGTGGAGCACAATGTTTTCGTGCAAGTCAGTGTTAGAGTAATGAAAAACATAGAAGATAAGCTGCTAAAAAAACCCCAGCAACTGGTACCAATGTGCATGAATAACACTGGTTTTGTTGATATAGTATCTCGAAAGAATAATTGTTTTAACTATAAGCAGCAGAAAATATTTGAGTAAGGCATTGAGTGCCACGCCGCTTGAACGATCCGGTAAACAGAGATAAGTCCTTCTGGAGCCTACACATCCTTCTTTTTTCCCCTCTGCTGGCATAATTCAATAAAAGCTTGACAGCAAATATTATTCTGTGTTAGAGAAAGTTTTATAAGGCTTAAATGGAATCAGGCCTGATGCACATTGGTTTCCCCCATGGGAAAAACACAGGAAGGGGAAGAAGAGGGGAGGAAACATGCACAGTGCAAACGTCCCGATGACTTGACAACATGCAGCATCGGTCCCTGTCAATGTTTGTTTGTCGTTTTTGGTGCGTTTGTGATTTGACCAGCAATTATTTAAATGCCTTGTTTAAAAAAAAAAAAAATCATAAGGTGTTTTAAATTCAAACTGCACCCCCCCCCCCCCCCCCCCCCCCCCCCCCCCCCCCCCCCCCCCCCCCCAACATCCTCTCCGGCAGACAGACGCAACAGACCTGCCATAGTGAATTTACCTAGCAAAGTGAATTACAGAGGGATAAACGATACTTTGGCAGCAAGGTAGTGAACTGCTGAGAGAAGCTAAATACTGATTTGATTTGTCAAGGAGTTTATTGGCTGTAAGTGCTGTGATGAAATGCCTGGCCCCATTGGAAGAGATAAACACAAGGGGAGAGTCTTTGTTTCGCAGCCTGTACTCAACCACGCGGAGGCCAGTGGAGAGGAACCAGTTTAAACATTTACTGTCCACAGTATGCGTCAAAGTAATGTACTGTACTCTACAGCAGAGCAAGAACATCTTTAGATAGATACTACACTGCTGACTCCTCATGAATAAACATTTTCTGGTTTAACCTCTTCATTTCCATATGGGAGGTCTCCTATAACTAAGGAAACTAGATCCTAAAAATATCTCCCTCAACTTGCCCCAGACTCTACCCGACCTACATGGACGGACACACAAACACACACACACTCACTCCCTATCACTGTGGCTCTGCTGTGTTATGCTGTGGGAGGCTGAAGTGGCCTTTGTGGGCTGAGCTGAATATCTCCGTCCACTCTGGCAGGGCCTCAGAGTGCCTGCTGCCGCCTCAGCCTTGGGTACGGGCTGCCAGCCGGCCCGCCGACCAACCTCCCTGAACCCCTGCCAAGCTCCTGACGCCACCCTGGGTGGTCCTGCTTCATGCGGCTCTGGCAGGGCCCTGCTCAAATCGCCCCCCCCCCCCCCTCCTTCTCCCTCAACTCCCCTCCTCTTTGGCTCCCTTGGCAGCCGCAAACAACCTCGCTGTGTTCCCAATGTGGAGCTCCACTGAGAATCAGTCAATGTTGCAAGTTATATTTTTATCATAAGGGAGGATGTGGATGTACTGTATTTCTGAGGGTTTTGGAGACGCGAAATGGGAATGTCTGTAGGCAGGGATGCTTATATTTAAGAGTCTCCATAAATATTTGGGTGCTTTTTGGGGCTGAAGGTGTTACTGATGATTCACACAGACGGAAGCAAAATCGTTTGTCTTGTTTCATTCGCATCTGCCAACATCAATCTCTCCATCTTCATCTTTCTGTCTCCCTCTGAACCGTGGCCCAAAACGCGAAATCATCAAGGCAGTGCACTGAAATCACTGCCGGCCCAGTTCCTACGCGGAGTTACAGTGATGAGTTGGAAACTGGCTGTCAAATTACGATGGAGACTTAAGATTCTCCTGTTACAGATGCCATAGCAGGCAGCCAACAAATCAAGCGCACTTGGGCCAGAATGATGGTCCCATTCTCCGTCTCCATGCTTCAGAGTTGGGAGTCATGTTCCCATGGACTCTGGAGGTAATTGTGCCAGGCTCCTACGCTCCATATGACCACCCTTCTGTTGCTCTGCTGCCCCCGCCAAAGAAAACGCACACTCCCTCTCTGTCTGTCTTGTCTCTCGTCTCTCGTCCAGAGATTCGTGACTCCTGTGCCTGATTGCGGACGATTAAAATCATTAGAGGTCGTTAGCGGGAGTCACTTACCGCTGAGCTCGCTGTGAAGGTTGGGCGGGGTCAGGAAGAAGAGGGGGGGTTAGAGGGGATGTTGAAGGAGCCTGTGGAGGTGGGTGAGGGAGGGGTGTCAAAGGGGAGACGAGCACCACTCTCTCCTCTGACCTCAGCGAAAAAGCATTAGGTGCCAGACCCCAATTGCTCAAACAGGCACAAATATCCATCTGCCCCACCCGTCCACCTCCAGCAGTCACGCACACACGCAAACACGCAAACATGCACACACACACACACACACACACACCAAACCCACCCAAGCTGCCACTGATACCATCAGCAACAAACTCTCTGAAGAAAAGCGCCAATGTGTGTATTAGCAGTGTGTGCAATCACAGGACCTTTGGGGACCCTAATGGATTAGTACACTAACACACTGTCAACTCTGGGCCAAGCTGGGCCCACACAAACCTGCCAACATTGTCAAATGACACAATCACTGTGCTGGAATAGGCCTAATTGCCCCTGTTAGTTGTCAACAGAGGACTTCATAATACTCAAATGACTCATTTTTTGTGCCCAATGTTTTGAGCCAGTTGATTAGAAAAAGGCAACAATACAAACAGTGTATTTACAGCAAGTGATCATCATCAGCGTTATGAAAATGTACTCGCTGTCAAAAGCGTGGACGACCGGCTCGTATTGAACACAGATGCAGCGCAGATGTGTTTATCTCGGCGAGCTGAAGCGATAACTGCAGTTGGTTAAAGCCTCCGTGTATTAACTTGAACGCACTTGGAAACATGTTGCCGTTAGACTGATCCTATCTGTCTGTCAGTGACTGGAGTGGCTGGACAGCTGTTCCAGCCAGTGCGTGCTGTGAGTGGATCGCTGGGCTGTAAGGCATGAATAATAGATGCTGTTTATGAGTGTATGTTTTCCATCTGACCCCTGGGTCTACAGCGAAAAAACTGCAGCGGGCCTCTTGAGGGGCTGAAGAAGAAGGAGAGGGAAAGTGAGAGTGAACGAGGGAAAGACAGATGAAGCTCGCCGGGGAGGTGATGGGTCATTTAGCGCCAAGGGACCCCCCATCAGCCATCAGTGACATGTCCAATCAGGGCTTGTAGTGTTATACACAGAAAAACACACACATCCCTGCTGCTGCTGAACAGTGAGTGCTGCTTTTACACAGACACCACTGTAGGGAGACAATGCTGCATTTATGCTACTGTGAGCAGCGTCATGAAAGCCGCCTTATACTAAACCATGGCGTGTCCCCTCGAGTCCTTTCCACAGATATTGGCCTACAAGATATGTATGTTTTTAATATGACTCTGACACACATCAAGCGGGCCAAACAGTGGACGTCTTCAGCTCTTGTGTTGGTGCAGCAAGGAAACACGCTGGGTGAGGCGAGAGAGTGAGATATTTGGGGCTCCGAATGTCACGACAGCTTGCTCATTAAAAATAATGGCGGGTCCCTCTCTGGCGAGCGCGGCAGTATTAGGACCGGTGAGCCCACTGCGGCCTGACTAATGAAGGTCAGGCATCTGGTGAAGGTTGCGAGGGGCCAGGCCAACGCAGATAACCCGAGTCCCTACTGTTCACAATTAACTCGCTGCAGGCCTTATAGGTGGAGCGGCAGCCTCATGCCTCACACTGCTCCTAATGACAGAGGGGTCAGAGAATGTGTGTGTTTTACAAGGGCGGTAATGGTCTGCGGGTCCTGACAGTGTTTTCATATGCTGAGAGGTTTTGGTTTGGGGATCAAGAGCAGGGGAGGACACAGAGGGGTCGTCACGGCCCTGATCGCTCAGGTAGTAAATGTCGGCCGAGCGTTGAACCCCCTGCTATCAACTCTGCAGCCTGTCAGAGGTCTTTACCTTCATCTGCAGTCTGATAGTGATGTTGTGTAAGTGTAAGTTTAAGTGTAAGCATACCCCATGATAAGATAGACCTGTGGCTGCAGTACCACTAGATGGCATGGTCACTTTGAACACACATGGACACGCACACACAAAGTAAGCCCTTGAAAAACCAAAACCACGCACAAATGTTCAAATGTGACAAACTGTGTCATTTCATCATGTTTTGTTCCTCGATGACTATGTATCGTCTATGTATCTGCTGACAACTGATACGTAGGGTGAGACTTACAGGGGGAAAAGAAGAATCAGCACAGAAACTGAAGTTCCAAAGCTTTATCTGAGAAGCAAATGCTGATGAATGAGATACTGCAAAATAACACAGATATGCACTTGACTGTCTCCGGCCTTTGTGCGAGCAACACAAAGAAGTCATCAAAGAATGTCATGTCTTCAGACATTTGTCATCATGTGACTGTAATCTGCACAAAACGCACAATCTTATTGTCAGCGATTCTTTGGGGGGAAAAAAATGTGCAGATGTTACTTTGGTGTTGAATGTGATCACAAAGAGGAAGATAACATGTCCGCAGTGTGAGAATTGTTTGAACTGTATACACTCACCGACCAATTTATTATGAACACCGAGCTCCCTTTGCTCAAACTAAAGCTTCAGTTCTCTGGGCCATGGATTTCCTCAAGATGTTGGACATTTTGCTCCATGGTGACTCTCCTGTTCTACCACATCCCACAGGTGTTCTTCTGGATTCAGACTCGGTGAACGGGGAG
This sequence comes from Scophthalmus maximus, assembly GCF_022379125.1. Classification (NCBI taxonomy): domain Eukaryota; kingdom Metazoa; phylum Chordata; class Actinopteri; order Pleuronectiformes; family Scophthalmidae; genus Scophthalmus; species Scophthalmus maximus. The sequence continues at coordinate 15,472,044 of NC_061529.1, read as the reverse complement.
GCCACTGAAGTTCACTGAACTCACTGTCATGTGAATGGACTAAATGGACTGTATTTATATTGCGCTTTTATAGTCTTATCGACAACTAAAGGCGCTTTACAGTACAAGTCACATTCACCCATTCACACACACACATATTCTGCTAGACACATCTCTTTCTCTATCACACATCATTCATAAGCTGCTTTTGGACATTGTCCTGAACTTGTGTATGTGTGAACGCAAATGTCCGCAAATGTTGCTCCGCACATTCCCTGGAGTTTCTCCTGCCAGCCCCCCTACTATAATATCCGGAGAACGTCCCAGTGAGCCCGCATGTGAGAATACAGCCTGAGAACCTCCAGGGAGTTCACATCGAGCGTGTGGACATGTTGATGACTGTAAACAAAAACACTACTGCTTTTCCGCAGCGGAATTACCGAAGCCTCCCGCTGCTCTACCCAGACGCCACAGAATGCTCCGGAGATTATTCTGCTGCGTCTGCCTCGGACAATGTCCCGTTGCGTTCGTCATATGCGAATAGCAGCATTGTCCGGAGTTCCTGTCTGAACACAGCTACACACTGCCGACACAGCCGTCATGGGCAAATTTAGGGTTAAGTGAATTGCCAAAAGAACTTCGGCATGTGGACCGGAGGAGTCGGGGATCGAACCTTCGACTTTCTGGTTAGTGGATGACCCTGAACATTGTCATGTTCATGTAAACACTTCAAGACTGTTGTTCCGGACATATGTCATTTAAATCATGATTGGTTGGTATTAAGGGGCTCGAAGTGTTACACCACCACAACCAGCCTGGACTGTTGACTCAAGGCAGGTTGGGATTCATGCTGATGACCCCAAACTCAGCAGAAATCCAGATTCATCACACAGGGTGGGTTCAAATGTCCTGTCATGGTCAGTCCATGTCCACTGCAGCCTCAGATTTCTGGCCATTCTCCTCTGACCTCTCTTATCAATGAGGTATTTCCGTCCACAGAACTGCTGCTTGTCTTTGTCGCACCATTCTGAGTGAACTCCACATATGTATCTGTTTGAAAATCCCGCAGAGTTCAGCAGATTCAGAAATACTCAAACCAGATCATCTGGCACCAACAATCATGCCAGAGTCAAAGTCACTGAGATCACATATTATAATCATTTTGATGTTGGATGTGAACTTTTACAAAAGTGCCTGACCTGTATCTGCAGGATAGTATGCTCTGCAGTGATTGAATATGTGTGTGTGTGTTTGTGTGTGTGTGTGTGTGTGTGTGTGTGTGCATTCAAGTGTACTAATTTCTGTTTGTGTGAGTGTGAGTGTGTGTGTGTAGTGGCTGTAGGGGGAGCGGCATATCTGTGAGCATGTCTGTGTGTGATCACAGTTTTAGCCTGCTGAATCATTCAGTGTCCCCCTGGTGCGAACACTAACACTAACGGAGCGGTGCCATTAAAGATCCATGAGGAGATCATTACAATCTGCGGCCCAGCCTCCCCCCACCCCCCATCCCCTCTCTCTCTCTAAACAGTGGGGCCTAACCCCTCAACATTAGCTCACTCTCCCGCCCGGAGCTGCTGGAGGGTCTGGGGGTCAGAGGTTAGCCAAGCAAAGGCGCGACCCGTGGCACTAATGCACTTGTAACACTTTAAAACACTTTGGCGAGAGTTAAACAGAACACGCTCTCAACGCGGACCACACAGAGGGCCTGCTGGCTACTCTTTCGCCTTCTTTTCCCCCCCTCACTCACTACTTGGTTTGCCCTCGCCGCGTCTTTGGCAGCTATTCGGGCCAAGGTTAGAGGGACAAGTGAGGTGTGTTGTTGCCGTCTTCTTTCCCTCTGTGCTCCTTCCGCTTTAGGGACTCTTATCCTGTTCATTCAGTTCCATGTCTTGGACCCAACCGCCCTTACAACAGCACAGATGATGGATGCCGTTTTCTGGACCAGGCACTCAACTACAGTATGCAGCCTGTTGTATAGCTCTGTGCAGTTAAACAAACCAGAGCATTCATTACAGCCATTTCTTTGCCCGACCTACGGATGATAAACATCATTTCACATGTCCGCTCCACCCGCCGCACCTTGGGCCCCCGGGGACCCCCTACTCTTATCGTGTCATGTGAAACCATCAGAGTGGTCTGAGGGCATCTAGCACACTCCCAATCAACAATTAGCTCACACTGGTAGTCCCACTGGGTGGAAAATCACATCAGGCAGCAGCTATCACTGGCTGTCCTGTCTCTCCGCAGCACCACACAGGCTGATATTGTGCGTTCCTCGCCGCTGCTGAAACACACGCACAGCAGATTTGATTTGCATCTGCTCTAATCGCGTTGCCTTGACAAACTGACTTTTCCACAGCTTTGAGGAAAAACTGTATGTACAGAGTTCATCGGCAGCAGTCGTGCGAAGCGTGGCGCTGGTTATCGGGCTTTAATGATAGTCTCATTATGTGACTTGAAGTGGGGATGCCTTCAGTTTTTAAATGTAAGATTGTGTTATTGCCAAATCTGTTTTCGCAGATTGAGGTAACCCCATGTCAACCTCTACTTCCTTTTATCTGTTGTTACTGTACAAGACCTCTTAAGGAGGTCAGGCCAGTGTCATTGTTTTTTCTCGTGGTTGGGGGTCACAGGGTCAGCCGGCAACCAGAGTGGCAGCTGTCATTTGATTGATGACCAGAGTCCCTCTCCCGAGCAGGAAGCAGAGGTGTGTGTGCTGGAGGCTGTGGAGTGTGTGGTTAGCTGGCAGGTCAGTGGTGGGCGCAGAGTGGTCTGGCTCCGGCCACCATACAGCTCTCAGGCAGCAGTGGCAGCCCAGAGCACTGATAGATAGTGGGCATTATCATTTGTTAAGTGCCCCTTTCGCCTCTGGTCAGGAACACTTAACACTGCCTGTGGTCACTAAATGCTGCTGGACTGCCGGTAGTAAGGTAAAATATTCATTGTCGTGGAGTGGTGGTTTTCCTCTGCAGCAACCCTGAAAGCCTGGCCTGGTTTTGTGTTTTTAACCAGGGCCCTAAAACCAGGCCGCGCAGGAATGCTCTTTTACTGGACAATGTAATGGATGTCAATGGGATCTGTCCACCTTACCACAAAATCAAAGGCATCGATAAGACCCACCCACAAAGTGTATGACAAATTAAAAATATATGATAAATATTGAGCTGTATTTAAGAAAAGTAACATTTCTAAAAAGGATATACTTTTGCTCAGGAGATCTGACGTGATTATCAACTCCTTGAATCTGCAAGCTTGCATTAAATCTTGAGATAAAAGGCAGGCATGTACTTTTTGGTTTTTTTTTTTCAAACTCCAAAAGTCCAAGAAAAACGTATTTCATATTGAGGTCAGCAACCTTTGGTTTTCCCTTTTTTTCAGCAAAGAGTCACCTGTGATATGTGCTTGCATTTGAAAGGGTTTCCTGCAAGTAACCTTCATGAGAACATTCACATCTACAGCAGGGGACTTCCCAGAAGACCCCAGCAGCCCCCCCCCCCCCCCCCCAACCGAACCGTGTGGCATTTACAACTGTCAACACACTGAAAAAAGCCCGGATGAAGTGTCCTTTCTTATTGCTGACTTCTTGTTCTGGTTCTGTTGTAGCATTGTTGGACGTCAAGTCACAGAGTGAGTGAACAGACCCTCCATTTTGCTTGGTTTTAATGGGGTCGACAGAGGAGCTCCCACCTGTGGTGACTCTGGTATTTAGCAGCCCATAAACCCCTCTCCACTTGCTCTCACTCGCTCTCTCTCTCAGCCAAGCACACACACACATACATGCACTGCAGTTCGCATCAGGTGCTTGTTTCCATGTGGCCAGTTTCGTCGTTGTCCCCGCTCGCCTCTCAGCCTCTGGTGTCTGAGCACCACAGAACCAACCGAGTTAGAGGCGAGGGTGGTTTCTCCCCCATTCGCCTCAGACCGACTGCCTGTTTGGCTCCGCGAGAGGCTGAGGCCTGGGGGTTTTGGGGTTCTGGCTGAGGGGAACCCTGCCCCCAAGGGTGCTTGGTGGCATGCTTGGTCAACCTAGGCGCAGCACACAGGAGGCTTGAGGCCAAGCAGAAGGCAGTCTGTGGCAGTGTGTGGCTGTGGGATATGAGAGGAAACAGCCACATGCACCGCCACACACTGCTGCTGCAATATAAATTCCTCCTGGGGTGTGTCAGTTAATACAGTCCACATTAATACAATTAATACCTTAATAGAAATGGACAGGATGTAGAGGTGATGTTGCTAACTGATGACTCATTGTTCATGCAGATGCAAAGACAAACCAGAGCTGCATTCAACACACTAAAAAAAAAAAAAAGAAGTCCTACCAGTATAAAAATGTCAAATGTTCGATACAATCTGAAACAGAAAGTGTCTTTAATGTCTACAGAAGAAGAAAAAAAAGGAGAAATGCAGAGTGGAAGATGAAATTCCATCTGTGTTGTAACATATTCTGTCTCGGAGACACCGGGCATGAGCCAGACGACCACGAGCATTCACAGGAGTGAGCTTTCACTTACTTGGAGCTTATTTAACCGATAAATGATGATCATTTGGCATTAGGCAACCTACCGATGAGCAAGCGAAAGGTGACCATTAAAACCCCATTGAAGGTCTGAGTAACAGGAGATTAGGAGTCATCAAGTCATTGTAGCATGACTCCACACAAACCGCCACGGGAGGCCGCTCAGGCAGTTTTAAAGCTTAGTGGTTGTGAGAGTCTCTTCCCGGCTACAGGAGAGTTCTGGTGAATTTATCAAAGATTAAACTCCTGATTGTCTGTGGCTGATAACTTGTAAACGCGCCCCTACCACCTACACTCGCAATCTCAACATGCACACAAAACTACAGGGTGATAACTTCAGAGTTAAAGACAGGGTGAGGTTGCTGTGGTTTGCTGAGACCAGGTGAGGCCTGCGTCACTGTTTCCATGGCAGCAGACGGACAAAGTGACGTCAGAGCTGGTGGCTGGTTCTCCTCGGGTCAGAGAGAGCGGTCGGTAAACTTCAGTTTCTGGGGTAATGTCAGACAATGCAGGAGTGCTGAGCAGTATGATGCTGAGCACCGCGTGCATGACAGTGAGGGGTAATCCTGCAGAGAGCAGACTTGAAGATTTGTCAAGTGCAGACTGACGCTGATCTCATGTCTGATGCCGATTCCTGTTTTAACTCATGTTTGAGGATTTCAGTCCATCAGACGAGATGTCTGGTCACAGGTGTCACCGCTTTCATAACCATGAAGCCTACATTCCCACGTCGGCTGACCGTCGGCACAACGTCAGGGTCAGAGTCACAGTAATTCTCATGAAACCACTGCGAGGGCCATCAAAAAACCAATAACTTCCTCAGCGTGCCGGCTCGCTTCCGTTTTCTGTATGTGGGGACCTGCCGTTGCCATGGCTCCTGAGCCGGCGTTTGCGTGCGAGCAACTGAGACAGCCGTCTGGGGTTTCACGCACACATAACAGGAAGACGCAGGTCGTATTTTGTCAGCCGTTTCTCACTTCTGCCTTCTTGATTTAGGGAAGGCTGGGGGAGACTCCTAGACACAACACACAGCGACTGTGAGCGTAATAGTGATGATTTATTCCTCACCAAACAGAAAGCAACAACACTCAGTAAACATGCAGGGAAAAACACTGTCACTAACGTCATGAAACATTATAATCAATACATTAATATCTTGAGACAATATCATTTACTTTTGTTTTTGCTCAAACTGTTCCCTGCATGAGTGTACAGGAGCTTGCTGCTGAGCTTTACGTGATCGGAGATGTGGGTTTGGAAGCAGGTATACTTTCTCCATTAGCATAATGGAAACATCCAGCTATCGGGTGAGACGTTGTGACAACCACAAGTGTTGGATGAGGTGATTCATATCTGCCTCTCATCTCCAGGCCGTTAACCATTGGCTTATGTAAGCCATGAGTCAACCCACTATTCTTGTGCAGCCTGAAAGAAACGAAACAGTAAAAAATATTGAGCCAGATCTTTATCTCTAGTTTTTTTAACAAAAAAAAGGCCACAAAATTCTCAGAGGAGGGAGTGAGGATGCTAAAATCCTGATTATGGAAAAGGTCCTGCACAAGAAAGCAATTGCAAAACTGGTAAACTTTGACCTTTAAAGGTCAAACCTGGCTGCCAAATAGACGAGATGATTTCAGCACATGCTAAAGTTTGTGCTCTTGAAAAAAGAAAAAAAATGCAGCGCTGCAATACCAGGTTGCAAAGTAGGTAGGCAAATGTAAATGTTAAGGAACCATAAAAGTAGCCTTAGCTTCTCAGCGGCTGTGGGAAAGTGCATAGCATGTCTGTCACATGGTCAAGTCTCTCTCAGAGCACGGAGTTGTCAAGCCACAGAGAAGCAAACTATACTGTAAACTCATACCGGAACCCGTCTGCGGCCTGAGCTGTGCCAAGGCAAGTCTTCCCCGTGCCAACCTGTCTCTGATTTCACTCGGCTACAGCAGGCAGGTCGGCACTCTGCACATGACAAACAAACCTAAAACACATTCATACACACTGAAACCTTTCAGCACATTTTAAAATCACTTCAGAAAGGAAACCCTATCATTCAGCAAAATATTTTGAAAGAGGATTCGGGTTTCTAATGATGAATGTCTCTCGTCAAACTAATTAAATGCATATTTCTTGTCTCCTTATCAGGACATATCAAGATATGGACACATGCAGCATCTTATCCTGCACTTCGACAAAATTAGAAGATGGAAAAATAGTCCAACGAAACACATGCACTCAGTCAAAGTTGTCTGATTTCATTTGGCTTTAACTGGAGGATTTAGGGCCCCCATATGATGATGAGTACAAATTTATTATAAGAAAGCTTGAGCTCCTCAGTAGCTACAGATATGAAGGAGACTGTCAGTGTCACAGTTTTAGGACACTTAAAGACAACAGGAAGGCGATTATTAATGATGCGGATGAAAAGCAGCAATTATTTCCTTTTTTATTGACTTACTTTAAGGGATTATAGCAATTGCAGCCCATCACTTTACTGGAGTCTTTACCTTGCTCTGTTTATTAGACCATACTTATAATAGCATTACTGGCAGCAGCACAAAATCATAGCCTAGGACACCCAAGAAAGTGCTGTTTCTTAAAAAGAACAACTGGTGCCGGACGTTTTTTGCGAATAGCTTTAATCTTTATCCCAAACATATTCATTAAAAACAGTATCTTCTGTGAGGAACAGTGGCTCCCACCACTGTCATTTACATACGTACGTGAATCACAACAGTAGCGCCTCACTGAGATATCATGTGCGATCTAGCAGGTGGACGTTAAAGTGGAAATGTGCGTACGTGTGGGGGGAGTTTGTCAATGCAGTCGCAGCAATTGCTTCAACTGAAAGGAAAATGACATCTTCCAATGGACCAATGGATGACTGCATGAGGTCAAATCAGGCAGTTGACGATGGATAAATCAATGTATCTGATGTGCTGGTGTGCAGGTTTAAGGTCTTCATCTTTGTGACTCAGATAGTTTGCGTGGCTTGTGTGTGGGTGAAGCTGAAGCCTTTAGCAGTGTCGAGATGACTCAACTTAGCAGAATCTATAGCCAAGAGTTCTGGGTAAAGAGGTTTGGCTAACCAACACCGTGAGAATGTGGGAACTTGTGTGGCAACGTCGGCCTCGTTCTAGGTCTATGTGTGAATACAAGGTGTTACAGCGCTTTTGAAATTATTTGTGCTTTTGCAACGATCAAAGTTGTCTATGTAAAAAATTAAAAAATAAAAGTAAAATAAGTTGCGTTAAATCAAATGATTTTGGGTGAGATGTAATAAAATGTTGTCCCGGGTGTGGTCGTGCATCACTCATCAGCAGAAAGTCTAAATTTACCGAAGGATCAAAAAAAAATAGAGAAGCAATTCAAATCCCAGGCGGAACCACTCATCAAGCATGTGACTCAAAATCTTTCCTGATTAGTCAAATCAATATATTCTAGTAAGTTATGTTTTTATCACATGATGAAAACAGCTCTCTACAAAGTATTGAGTCCAGCTTAGCCAAGTTTGACCATATCATACCCGTGTCATGTGCCCACACAGGGCATCATGTGACGATGTGCCACTACGGGTCCTGAGCCAAGGCTGTGGGGATGGCAGAGCGCTATCTACTCCCACTCCAACTATTGTGTCCCTTTGTAGTAAGCCCGCAAAAAGATACTCATGTGGGTTGGCCCGAGGCCTTTGAAAAGAGCTAAATGCTACAATATCTATCGCCCGCTGGTGTGTTTATACGGCACAGTTACAGTTAAGTATGACAAACACAGAGGCTCACTGAGAAGACAGCGAGACAGCGTCTGAGACGGATGATGCCATGTTGTGTCTGCAGCATGTACTGCTGCTTTTCCCACGCTCACCGATTTCAAAAACGTACTCGGTCTGATCGGAGCCGATGAAGAAATGCGCGCTAAGATAACTGCAAACACAAACTGGCAGACTGCACCGAACTAACAAGTAGCACTACGGCGGAAACCAAACACCCAATCTTGTCACGGAACGCCGAATGATACAGAACAGAATTTACACTCAGGTTATATTCTCACATAAGACACACAGACACACACAGAAATACCAAGAAAGGGGACAGTTCCTTTTCGGTTGTCTGCACAGCAAGCAAGCCACCGACCACAACCACAAAGCCCCAGTATGTCAGCAAGCACCTGGCTTATACACCCGCTTCCAGACAGACAGACAGACAGACAGACATGCACACACGCGAGCACACACACACATGCAAAGAATCTGCACATTTGCAGCAAAGGATGCGCACGTTGGCTTTTCATATACGTCTCCAAGGTGCTTTTACGTCTGCAAAAGGCACCTGCTCCTTTCAAAACTGTGTCATGTAATGTATATACTGTAGGTGGAACAATGCATGGATTACAGCGGGAGTCACAGTGTGTGTGTGTGTGTGTGTGTGGGTGTGCGTGCATGCGTTACAGATGAACTCGACAGTCTAGACCTATTTTCAGCAGTAAGCGTGGGAAACAACTTCAGAAGTGTTGTCTTCAAAACTGAGAGATTGCACTGAAGCACTACCATGTGTCACAACGACTGTGTATGAGACACCAACATAGTGTGTGTGTGTGTGTGTGTGTGCGAGAGAGAGAGTGTGAGAGAGAGAGTGTGAGAGTGTGTGTGTGTGTGTGTGTGTGCGAGAGAGAGTGTGAGAGAGTGTGTGTGTGTGTGTGTGTGAAGGAGGAAATATACTTCACACCAGACCATTTTTTTCTCCCCCTTCTGTCCTTCTCTCTTTTCTATCTCCCCCTCCAGTCGGTCATATATTGATCTGTATCAACCAAATAAAACACGCTGTCAGTTATTCTGTCCTACTGTACTACTATAGAATATGTATCTGTATATGTGGAGTATGTCCGTCTGTGTGTTGTGTCTTGCACCCAAGTCAAACATGTTCTTATATCTCTGTCATGCTTCACCAATAAAAAAATAATAAACAAATTGCCGTCAATAAATCCCAAGAACATTACATTAGAATCCAAAGCTACAGCTCCAAAAGCAATATATGACGTTTAGATGTCCAGTAAACTTTCTGGTAAAAAAAAATTATACTGGATTTCTGACAATTCACATTTAATTTTGAAAAATGTTATGCATATTTACAATTATAATATTTCAAACTTAATTCTGATTTGTTTTTAAAGGATTAAAAAAAGGATTAAGTGGATAAAACTGGCAATATGCAATATGTTTGTTGCCGTCAATAAATCCCAAGAACAAACCAAAACCAGCAATGAGTCACTCGACATATCAAAATGAGGATTTCAATGAAGGATGTGTGTTTTTAAAAACTGGTCAGACATATATTAAAACAAATTACAAAGGGAGTTTTCAGTAAATTAGGTTTATAATAATCTTATATGTCTTGAATGGAGAGATCCGTGTGCATGACCTTCAGCGGAGTGTTGCATAATGAATAACGACACTTTGAATTGACATCTGCAAACGACGTCTTTACTTCAGAAATGAACCAGGGTGTAAATCTGTCAAACAGCTCCGAATTATAGCCGTCAAGAAATGAAAAGCTCAAAAGTACAGAAAGAAAGATTTCAGAGGAAATAATTCTGACAGGAGAGAGTCTGAGTCTGTGACGACACACACACACCCACAAGAATGTAGGTTTTATGTAGTTTTACCATATTTCACATTCTACATACTGCACGTGAGAGAAACTGCTTCGATGAGGAAGACTCTTCTCCTTAGATCAAGATTATCTCAGGAAAATTCACTGACAGAACAAGTGTCGCGTTTTTCATATCCTCATAATGTCTTTGTCTCCGGAATAGAGGAAGTCGTCTCGCAATAATGGCCCTATATTCTGGCCAATACGGTACTTTGCAAAAACATCTGGGGCAATGTAGTTTATGGCAGAATTTACTCAAACAGGAGTAAATGGTGAATTAGTCAGAGAGTGTTTTCAGCTGCGGGTTAGGAGCATTTACAGCAATAGTGTGTTGTACTGTAGTGTGTGTAGGATTTATTCAAAATAAATTGCAGCGCCCGTGTTCGATGTAATGAAGGAAGGTGTCGCCCAGGGCAGCACTGTGGGCCACTGCTATGGTATAAGGATTTTCGCACAGCTAGTAATTGTTTGGTAAATAAAGAACATCAGGAAGTCCAACCATAGCGGGTCTGTTTGTTATGTCAGTGTCCGCAGAGTTGGAAGATATTCCCACACATTTGAACCTCTAAAATACAGTGATATTTCTTTCCTTTTTTTTCACCAAGGGGAATTTCTGACCTCAAGGGGAAATTGTGGGACATTTCCTCATGTAAATCACACCCAGCGTGTAATAGGTGGTTTATAATGTATGGTGTTCAATGAGGCAAGCAATTTTCTCGAATTTGTCTTTAAAAATGTGTTTTTTAAGAGAGCGCGAATTGGGCCCCGACCTGTCGGTCACCCATTCGATCAAGGCATGTCCTCTTGTGAATTAATACCGCTCCTTGCAAATGCCTGAGGAGCCTCTTCCATATCAACCCTCAGTCGGAGCAGGAGGTTCATTGGAGGCGTATTCAAGGTGCTCTTTTGACACTGCAGGCACTATGGAGCGTGTAGGCCTTCAGACCGGAGGAGAGCGGTGTGAGGCGCTGAGTCCGGGGGGCCTGGGATGCATTAGACGCCAGGGGAGAGGCCGCCCTGAGTGGCCTTCATTAGAAACACCGGCACGCACACACGCGCGCACACACACACACACACACACACACACCTTCCACAAAGGAAACACTGTATGTCTCCCACAGAATAAAAGCCAGCCCTGGATCATAGATCAGACGTGTGTAGCGCCTGCTGAGCCTGGTTTTTGACTATTAAGGAGGGCCCGTCAGAGCTGAGTGATTCAGATACACACACACACACACACACACACACAGACAGACAGAGCAGCCATGCGTTGCAACGGATGACAAAGAGCAATGAGCTCTGATATTAAAGAGCACAGAGGATGAACGGGGAGGCAGCGGCAGAGAGGGAGAGTAGAGTGTGTGTGAGCATGTGTGTGTGTGTTTGGGGAGTTGAGACAGTGTAAGGGGCCATCAAGAGTGCCCTGTGTCACCATCACCTCATAAAGCACCCTAATGGACATCGCCCCGATTTGTCAAAGAGGGAGACAAATGAAAGAGAGGCAACACAAGGGAGGGGAGAAAAGAGAAAGTGAGAATGACATTTTGGAGAAAAATGGTGTGCGCTATTATGTTACTGGCTTTCAGAAGACTATAAAAGGCTTAGGCACATATGCCTACATTTACAGTTACACGGACACACACGCAGACGCACACACACGCACACACGCACACACACGCACACACGCACACACACACACACACACACACACACACACACACACACTGCCACAGATTTCCTGAGCCCCCTTCCCTCATTCTAGGTCAGTAAAACCCACCGAGGTACTGAAATGTGTCGGTTGTCACATGAAAGCAGGTCACAGCCACAAACACACACACACACACGCACACACACACACACACACACACACACACATGAGCGGAGTGATGTGAGGTACGGAGCTGTGAGGCTGCCCTTTTTGATTTGACCATACACTGTTCTAATATGCTGATATTTCAATTCAATTCAATTGTCGATGAATCAGTTGACATGTTCATATTTTTTTATCGTGTTGTTCGTCATGTGAACTTGGCACACAACATTCCCCATGCAGACTTTTTTCATATTGAAGAACTGGGAAGAAAAAATCAAAAGAAATAAAAATTCATTATCATTTGTTTTTAGTTTCAAGTGTGAGAAAATCAAACCACGCAGCTAATTTGGTTAAATCAGCTGAATGAGTCATGTGTTATCATGCAGCTAACCCTCACGTTATCTCTCACATGCTGGAGCTGAATAAGACTGAATAACCAACGTTAAATCAGTTACAAGTTTTAAAACTCCAAATATCCTAAACGGTTACTGTGGTTTTTCATATTCCTACATAGAAAACACATGATCAGCTCACATATATATATATAGCCCCCCAAAAAATAATTTATTGATTGATTGATCAAACTTCCACTTCTATTATACCCACAATATTCAAATGCTACTTAATCCATCAGATGCAAAAAAAAAAAATACACTGTATTAAAAATAATAATCTAACCACGAAAGTACATCATGAAAACTTTGGTTTTGATACACTCAGTGAATATAAATGATACTACATGTGTATCATGGTATTGCAGTCTTTCTACTTAAGGTGGATTAGATATGTCTCACACAGCTGAGCCCCAGTCGTTGGACTGTTTCATGCAGCAGTGCAGTGACACGCACACGCCGTCTAAAAACACCACTGTGCATCTGCTACAGAGGAACATCCTGCCCCACACAAATTAGCATATTTGCAAGCGTGTCTGTCACATCTCCAACCCATGTCTGGACCACAGGGAATATGTATGCACATGCACAAACATATGCACAAATGCACACACAGGTACTAAAACAGAGTGAGGGTGAGACTCTTACACGCGCACTTGCATCTCTGCAAAGCCGAAACCGTTAAGCTACACAGGAGATTTGCATTTCACAAAGGGTTACACTTCAGTGGCATCTAGATCAAAAAGTGACGAAAAAAGACGCTGCGACGTCGTAGCATTCCACCTGTGCGAGCTCAGGAGACACTGCTGATGAGGTCGATGGGGATCTGCTGGTGTTTGTGGCAAGACCATGGTCTGCTCTATTCTGGTCGGGCTGGGGCTGAGCGGAGCTGTGTGCGCCGAGCATTTGGGGCATTTGGGGCATTTGGGGTAACTGAGGTCTCGGGTTTACGGATGCTTTTATGTGAGGCTGCAGCACTTCGCCCCTCCAGCTGCTCCGCTGCCATGATGTGGTGCCCCTGTGCACCTCAGAGCCGGGTGGAAATTTACCACTCTGGTGAAGGCGAGCGGTTCACAAGACACACAGGCACAAAGCGATAAGCAGTGTGAGCCGACACATGAAACCCGAGGGCGCTCAGTGGAGCGTTTAGGATTGTTGTATTGTTCAACTTCTTGAAGTGATTTTCAAAGTACAATAGCAACTGAATATGACATAAAAAAAACATTTGTCAGCCAACATATCTCATATGTTGTTTCTTATCAACTATATATATATATATATATATATATATATACACAGATTATTTGACACCAAATTACGTTTGTGTGTGTGTGTGTGTGTGTGTGAAAACTGTACAGTTGTATTATTCTTTACCTATGTTCATTGCCAACATTTCTGAATGAATAAAAAAGAATGTACATAAAATACATAAATAAATAACTACACGTATTGTCTCCAACTTGTCTTTGTTTTGTACTTCTTGAATTTCTTTTTACTTGTGAATTAAACTTGTGATTTATTTTTTGTTGTATTGTTGTTACTGCCATCTTTGTCATGGTATCATTTCTACCTCTGCAATTGTTTACTTTGTTCTACGGAATTTTTTCTTTTGTGACATTTCTTCACATATAAATGAGGGCTTATGTATTGTATTTTTGTTTTTGGTAATGAAAATTCCACAAATAAATCATATATAAATAACTACACGTATATATATATATATATATATAAAACATATGTGTGTAAATTTATATATTTATATATATCTATAAACAAATCTTAAGATAAAAAATATAGATGATACTAGCACCTACATACAGTACATACACATATATATATATATATTTATATTTAGGTGCTAGTGTCATCTATATGTTTTTTATGTTAAGATTTTGTTTATTTTAACATGTTTCAGAATTTCTTGTAATGTTCCTTTTTAAGGCCTTATTTATGTGTTTCATACTCTTGAATGCATTTGTCTATGTTTGGGTGACTTTCCCTAGACGAATTCCAATCACTTTCATTGATATGGCAATAAAGTACTGAATAGTGAATCTAGAATCTAGAATTGTGACTCAACTCTCCCTTGAGCGATTCAGTTGAAACGCCCTAACCCAGCTGTCACAGCACAGGTTTCGACTTCTCACTAAACTGCCCATGATCCTCTTTGAAGACCTTCATTTGAACGTTCAAATCATTACAATCGATGAATTGTGACGTGACTGTATGTGTGTATTTATTTTGTGCTGTATTTCATCAGGTACACGGAGGAGAGCGATACATTTCAAATTTGCCTACACAGCTCCCTGCCAGTGGCTGTGAGGGTTTTGAATTGACCCGCTGTGAAGGAAGCTGGGTGGTTGGTCTTTGGGTTGGCACAGTTTTCTGAACAACAGGAAGAGCTTGACTGGGGGGGGGGGGTGAGTTTCCTGGTAAACATGGTGAATTTGTCTCACAGAGCTGCAGCAGGTGCCACACGCACAAAACTGCACTGACGGAACAGAGCTAGAACTCTTACGGCACTTAAATCACGATCTTCCATCTGTCCCGACACAGCTTCAACCTGGTGACCAGCGTTCCTCACAGTGACCTCTGCCGTGTCCAATGTCCTCATAAATATCCACGTTGCGGTGACGCTTCTCCGCTTCAGTTACGCCACGGCCCATCGTAGACTCTTTGTTGTGTCAGTCCCGCCACAGGTTACTCTAAACATGTAGCTCTGCTCAGGAACTGTGGGATACGGCCCGCTCAGTGTGTGGCGACATGGCGCTCCCCACCCCAACTCTACTCCTCTCCGTGTGGTTACCAGAGTCTCCATGTCTGCTGGAGCCAATAAATAAATAATGGGCCCGGTGATCACTTCCAACCGTGATACTGCTTGCTGAAACCGCTGCATCTGGGTGAGTGCCTCGTTTGCAATGACAACAACACACACACACAGACACACACACACACACACACACACACACACACATTAATGCTGAGCTAGTAACAGCGAACTTATTTCTAATACTGCTGTGACTTTCTAAGAACTCATAGTCTCTAGAGAGACCAGACAGTTTCAACTGTTTACCGGCTTTTGTGCCTCAACAGCAGTTTGTGCAAAGTGTGACAAGTTTGGAATCTTTACTTTTTTATATTTTTGGTTTCCTTCGCCGCCTCGTGCCACTTTCCTCTTTGGAGGTGCCAGTGAAAACACTGTGAGAACTTTCTCTGTTAAAAAGTGTCTCGCAGCAACATGAGACGCAGATAAAACTACCACATGAAGTGGGTGAGGACTCTCGCTGAATCGGTTTGTACATCAAATCTGCGCAATGTTAAAAAATTATAAGAATACTACTATGGGCGTGTTGTACTGAATGCTGACAGAAATATATCAGTCAAAGGAATGAGCCGTGTGATATAGTTAGAAGAAAACGGGACAGTGTGAGGTGTGAATGATCGGTCAGGACAGAGGACCTGTGTGCGCAGCCCTAAAATGGGCACCCATTGCCTTTTCCTGCAGGCAGGCAGGGCCGTGGTGTTTGATGCAATGACGGCCACTTCATTATAAAAGCCTCCTCAAGTCCCACGCTGCATTCCACGTTTATGGGGAACATATGGGGAAGCCTGCAATTTTTAGACCACAAAATAAGCCCCTTTGCAGCTGGACGCACGACCGCACTGGGTCCTTTTTGCCTCGCGAGCCACACCCGAGAGGCGTAGGACCACTGACAGTGATTAAACCACCACAGTTTTCTCAGCAAAACAGGAGTTATATTAAGCTTAAATACAGGGGCTTGATAAACAAGGCCTGGGCAGGGGAAAAAAGAATTGAGTGAAAGACGGCCACAATGATCCTCAGACTATTTTCCCCTCATGGTCATGGGCAGCGCAAAAGCCATGAGATAGATTTCAAAACATGAAGCAGATGTTTACCTAGACAAAGAAGAGAAAACACACAGCGGACTGAGGACTAAAGAGAAGGCCTCGACTCCAGAGCTTTCTTCAAATGTCATCTTTGGACTGCACTACAATGGAGCCAGTTCCCGCTCTTGCACAATGCTGTGGGACGGTCCTATATTTGTTTTGCTCATTGAAAATCCAGATGCAACACAAAAATAGGGAAATTGACAATAATCCGAAACAGTCTCTCCTTGAGAAAACAACTGGAGGAAAAAATACATTTCTCACTTAAATGGCAAACGAAAGCAAGACAACGTGAATTAATACCAGCAACAGGTCTCACTTGCACAAATACATGCACGTAAAAATGATTATGAACTCAACCAACCACAAATCCCTGTACTATGAAACCGGTGCTCCACATCCCCTTGTCTAAACAGACACAGATGACACCAGAACACTGGAGAAACTTTTCACCTCAACTCTACCAGACCTTAGAAAAAGCACCCAAAAAATAGTTGCAAATGTTAACAGTGTCCTGACTTAGGAACATAAGGAATAATTCCACTATTATGTCTGTGGCCCTTGCAGAGTGCAGTGCTTCCCTGTGGGCCTGCGCGACGGCAGTACCTCTTGTTCAGCAGAGACACACACGACTGTAATCTGTCCCTGGGCTGGCAGGCCGTGGGTCGAGGCCATGTCGGGAGGCAGCAGAGGTGTTGGAAGAGGAAGCTTTGCTGTGTGTGAGGTTAAGTCGGAGGCCTGTAGTGGCCGCGTGGACGGACTGATAAAAGCCCTGGGGCCGCGGCTGTGGCCTCAGCGTTCGGCCACACTTGCCGACGGGCCGTGTTATTTAGCCCGTGCTGCCGCCTAACTCAGCGGCAACTGCTCATTTACAGGGCAGTGCGGGCTACCAGGAAGACCGGCAAGCTAACACACACACACACACACACACACACACACACACACACACACAACATGGTATTGTATACACATACAAACACATCCTGTGGTCCATGCTGCAGTTTTTGTCCAACAATTAGCACAGGACAGCGTGGGCTGACATCTACAGTATACACAAAGCAGTGTGAATTCGAGAACAGCTCAAACACACACTGTCACGCACGCACACACACACACACACACACACACACACACTCACGGACGCACGCACACACACACACACACACACACATGTTTCAAGGGAAAGCAATTGGGTCACATGAGTGACCAGACGGTGGTTTGGGTCTGTTGTCCCGTGGCCAGACATGGTCAGTGTGTGTCACTGAGAGACAGGAGAAAGGAGAAGGGAAGTGGGGATACCACAGGTTTGCAAATGTCAGTGTTTTGGGTACTACAGACACACAGACACACCAACGGGCAGAAACACACAAGGACACATGTAGGACTGTGACATTATCACGCACCACCGTCGGTTCTCTCTCTCTGACGTCACGTTTGTCACTCCACTCGTCAAATTTTTTCTCTGTGAATCTGAGATGAAGATGAATCATTTCCTGTTTTCCACCTAACTGCCTTTTATAACTTGAAAATAAACAGCATACAACCTTTTACAAACAGAAAAGATATTCGGCCTCAAATCACATCTCAGTCTGATACTGTACAAATAGCCCAAGTGGCCACATAACTGGAAACTTTTCCGTTGCTACATTCAACCTAGAAAATGAAAAAGTGTGAAAACCACATTCAGGTTAAAGCGCTTTTGCACTTTCAGAGGGGGGGGGACGACACCACACAACAAGCCCGCAGATGTTACCTTCTCAGTAGAAACACATAGTAGTGAAGTGAACTTGAACTAAGATGATATGCTTTTAGGAGGTGAGTTTATGCTCAGGCGTGGACAGATATGATATGAAAAGGAGCGGAAACACGAACAAAGAAAAGACCGGGTATAAGGGCCGGAAGATGAAAAGATAAGGAGGAGGAGAGGACCCAAGCAGAGCCGAGCAACTGGCAGCGCTGCTTCTAATGAGACTAAGATTATGATACTATCAAGTGGTGAGTGAGGGTGGAGGTTTTGCAGGCCCAAAACCACCGGTTCTTACAAACACAGATGTGCTGTGAGTCAGACAAACATAGAACTAGCACAGTACACACACAGTCAGGAACAACACGCTCAGCGTTGTTTGTCAGTTGCAGACAACACTTTCCTGTCTCCCATCAGTGGCAAAAGCCACAGCTATCTCTCATTTTCTCTCCATCTCCTTCTCATCCTGTCTTTTCTTTCTCTCCCCCCGGGGTTTGAGCTCGGGCCTTAATACATTTTAATGCGTCTCCAGTTCTTCTCCAGTGGTCTCACTGCTCTCTGTAAACAGTGAGCAGTGAGACCACAGTGGCGCAGGCCGCTGCCTGGTTTGAACTCAAAAAGAAAATAGAATGTTTCCAAAAACTTGGAACGACTAATGAAAAGTGAGAGTGAAGACAGCGAGTCAGAGAAGGAGAAGCGTTGGAAAGTTAAAAAAAAAAAAAAAAAACCCAAAGCAGAGAAACCAGAGAAGAATCAAAGACGATAGGAGAAGAGGGGAGGGAGGGTGGGAGGGAGCGAGGCACGGTGACCTCACGTGACATGTGACGTGGGCTCCACCACTCACGGAGGGGAGTGTGTGTGTGTCTCTCTGTGTGGAGGATGGCGAGGAGGATGCAAGAAAGACTGTGGCTTTTAGCCTTTTACTAGCACCGACGCTCCAGTCAGGCCGCCACCATCGTAGGAGAGAGAGAAACGAGACAGACCACGCTATCATCTCACTGGCTAACCTCAGACCCTCGGCCCCGCGGCGTGACAGAGGACCACAAACCCAGCCCTCCGCGCCGGCCCCGCTTCCACCAGCCGGGTTTCGTTGGGTGGGCCCCCCTCTCATCCCAAGCCCTGGTGAGTCCAACTCAACACCTGCAGACATAAAATATCCGGTTACCTGTGTGTAAATGTATTCTCTCTTTCAGTACATACTCCCCTGCTTTTTTCTTCTCTTTCTCCCTCTGACCCTTTTCTCTCCACTTCTGCCTCAAACATCTCCTGGTGCTGCTGCTGCCGCTCTCTCTCTCTGCAGGCTTGTGGCTTGGGATTCCTGCGGTAGTCACAAACCCTAGATTCTTGGTTGCAAACGGGCTCGGAACTCAAGGAGTTTTGTCTTCTCTCGCTCTCTTTCCTTCGCTCCCTTCTCTCTTCCCTCGTAAACCTTGGCTTTCTGCGTCTCAATCCTCCTTTCTTTGCCTGCAAGGTCGCCGGAGATCGCCTGCAGCGAAAGGGTTTCATCCTGTTCGGGGCTACCCTGTCATGGCATCCAACAGCATCTTTGACTCCTTCTCCAACTACAGCAGCAATCTGCTCAGAGGTGAGTGCTGATCCCCCCCCCCCCCCCCCCCCCTCTCTCTCTTACCGCCACCCTCCTACTTTCTGTCCAGTTCACCGTGACAATGTGTTGCTTTTTTACAACAGCAGCATGTACAGATGCGAGCGCTGGGTTCTCCTTGTAGTTTGTGAATGCATTTATCTCCCTGTCCATACACACACACACACACACACACACACACACACACACACACACTCAGACGTAGAAATGTTTACAAAGGAGGATCTGATTTGCACGGCAGCCTTCAACAAGTTGACTGATATGGCCGTTAAAGGCCCGTGCCTCTCCGCTCCTGTGCTTTCTGTAGGCTTGATGGAGAAGTGCCATAATGGGATTCTCACCACAGACATTCATTATCAAGTGAAACTCTTCGCTCTCTCTCTGGGAGAATACGAGCTCACGGCTCCATGTGACCGGGCCCTTTACTGGAACATGGCAATACAATAAAAGAGTAAAGAGAGAGAGAGAGAGAAAAAAAAACATATTAGGTTCTCTCACTCTGCTTTACTTCCAGGAGGTACTTTTGGTCTGTGTGGTGAGGTGAGTGCACTATACTTGGAGACGCTAAATGTTAGCCTCAACGAGGAGGAAGCCATTTGTTGCCATGGCAATTCCAATCAGGCAGCTTTTACTTGCAAATAGCTCTTGAGTGTACGAGAACAAGTGGAAGAAGGTTGAGAAGTTTCACCTGATTTTCTTCGCATTTGAAATATCGGTTCCTGTAGGCGATGAAGTGACGAAAACACAAACATAGAGAAGTCAGTGTTGACAGGAGGATTTGTCAGTCGGATGGCGGCCCGGGGGGGGGGGGGGGGGGGGGGCTCGAGTTGTTCCCACTCTTCCTCACACAACCGCCGTGGCAGCAACGAAAAGGTGGAAGGAAAAAAAGAAATAGATCTCTTTCCCAATTAAGGCTTCGATGCTGTGTTAATTAGAGACAGCCACAGGAGAAGCACTACCAGCTCCTAATTGTTTGCAGAGTATATCTTAAAATCTCTGGAGCCACTCACACACACACACACACACAAACACACCCTCACACACACACACACACACACCCTCACACACACACACACACACACACATTCACTCACTCACTCACTCACTCACTCACTTACTCACTCACACACAAAGACACACACACAAACACACCCTCACACACCCTCACACACACACACACACACACACACACACACACACACACACACACACACACACATTCACTCACTCACTCACTCACTCACTCACTTACTCACTCACACACAAAGACACACACACAAACACACCCTCACACACACACACACACACACACACACACACACACACACACACACACAGTGGAGCACAAACTCAGTACATCTGCGTCTCACATGAGAACAGTCCTCTGATATCCTCAGTGGAGCCGCAGTGACAGCGGATGATGTTCCAGTGTTCTCACAGCTTCCACAGACACTCAACCATATGTAGTTTCCTCCTGACAAGGCTGAGTGCCCCCCTCCTCCCCCCCTCTTTTTTTCCATCTGTATAACCACTGGATCTGCATTCCTCTATCTCCTCGCTGTTCACTGATCAGAGTGTCACCGACCTCAGGTTTCATGCATGCCATCTTTTAGGCTTTTGAGACATTTCGACCTCTAACGTAATGTGATTTCAGATGCCTGATTCAGATTTTTGTGCCCGACCGGAGCAGCAAGACAGTACTGTATGTGAGACAGTAGGTTTAGGGGGGGGGGGGGGGGGGGGGGGCAAGCATTTAAAGCTCTAATCATCCGTTGGAAATCATTAGTGAAAATGCAATATCCTTTTACAATTCTTTCTGACAGAAGCCTGAAACTGAACTGCGAGAGAACAAAGGCCCAGAGTCATTAAATCCTCCAGTTCAATCTGAAAGCATTTCGAATTGGGACTACCTCATGTAAGCAAAATACCCCAGCGGTTAGTTTAACAACTTGCATTACACAGGAAAAGCAATTTGGCCAAGGTTCTCTTTTTTAGACTCAAATCAAACTGAAATTAAGAGGAACGGCTACAGAGAATCAAGGAGACTGTTGCATGTCTGGCTTCTCGATCTCTGACTGTAACACTGTGCGACGTGAGGCTCATGGAAATAATGTATTCATCTCCTCAGACGTCAGGAAACACTGCTGCAGTTCGTCGTTTGTTTGAAACTTGACAAAAAAAGAGAAAATACGCTCATGATTTTTCTAAATTGGCGAGAGAAAAAAGGTAAATCCCTATTTTTCAAAAAAAGGGTTTAAATTATAATAATACCTTATCTCTACATTTGAGAATAAAGGACAAACATGAGCGCACTATGGGTATCAACACAATACACACACTCCTCGTAATCTGTAGGTGCTATATTGGTACTGCATATACATCCCAGCCTATCTCGCAGTGCAGACAGGGAACACATGTAAGCATGTGATGTGCAACATCAGATGCACTTCGCGTGAGAAGCGAGAGAACGGCTCACCTCAGAAACCTCAGTTCTCTGCTAAAGTTCAGAAAGACACGCGCACACACACACACACAAACACACGCGAACACACACACACACACACACACACATAAAACATATGACGCATGCACACTATGTCACAGGAGAGAACAGACAGAGCGGCGGTCGGTGTCATGGCGTCGACGTCAGGACGAGGGGAAATCTAGCAGGCTGACAGTTAGTTGTTGTGAGAGAAAGAGAGGGAGAGATGCTTTTTTTCTTAAATTTTGCGTTTACGGGCCGTTAATCTGATGAAGACTTGCTCCTGCTGCAGTTCACTGATAATAACCACAGCGATGCTACACCTGTTCACCCCCACAAAGACGTGCCACTATTTAGAGAGCAGCATTTCTGCATACACTTAAAAAAAAGAAGAAAAGAAAAGCACCAGACTTTCCCCCTGTGAAGCAGAATTGTGTAACGTTTACTGAGTTTTTTCCGATCCTGAAATATTGGCAGTTTATTGGTGTTTGTGTCAGGTGCGGCACGTTGTTTATCGGGGCAGTTTGGTGGGTCATATCCTTCTCTCAGTTTCTGTCACCGCATTTCCCTCCACTCGGATGGGCCGCCGCGCAGCCTGCAGGCTGTTTTACACAGGGGTCCGTTTCTTTTTCTTTTTTTAGAGTGCTACACTCTTGGGAGCCAGCTCCCTTTGTGGCAGAGAAATAGGCCCCACTTTATTAGGGTGGGAATGGTTTTATATGTTTGGCTTATGGCGCTGCATGAATGGAAGTGAGGGCTTGTGTGTGAGAAACGCGCCATGCCTCACCACAGTTGTAGCGGGGTTATTTTGGAGGATTTCTGGGAGGTGGTCTGGTTTGTTCTACAAGTGTTGGGGAGGGTAGAAGCCAGAGAGACATATGCACAGTGAGAGGAAGACGACGAAGAAAAGAAAAAAAAGGACACTTCAAATGCATGCGGTGCTAAAATGAATCATTCCCAGGGGATAAAAATCAAGATGAACCTCAAGCTCAACACAAGTGACAAATAAAAAAGGCAGTACACGGTAGCTCAAAGAAGAAAGAGACTATAAATTTAACAGAACACATGGCCGGCCACTGGTGAATTTATTAATAACAAAGTCATATGGTGAAGATTTTTTTTTCTTCCTCCTCTCTTAAATTAACATGCCTGATTGGAGCCCATTCAAAGTCTCGCTGAGTGTGAGGCCCCGACGTGACGCCAAAACATGGAGTCTGGCTGAGCGGGCTGAAATCTGTAACCAGATATTAAGAGTTTCAATATACTAAAGTGAAAGCAAATAATAGAAAACGCATGACAGCCACAGAGCCGGCGAAATCCTGTCTCCAATTTGGGCGAGTATAATATCTATTTATAAAACTCTGAAGGCATATTGGATAGAAGGGACGCTCTGGACTTGATTAGGGCTGTAAACGTTTTTTTGGAGGTACTTATTTACTTTTTGCTCCGTCTCGCCGTTTTCACCGTCTGTCAACACGACTTTATGGGGAACACTTTCAGGGGTTGCCAGTAAAATGGCTTCCAGGTAAAGCATGCAAAGGGGGCTTACTGATTATGTGGTTGACTAATCCCAAACTTGCCTCTGCTCTTGTACACTTTGGGGCTCAAACCACCGTGCGGGGCGTTGCGCTGGTCAAGGTCAAAGTCGTGCTAAGTGTAGTAGTAAATACAATTTTCTGGTGGTCGGCAAGCAACCACAGGGGCCAGATTCCTTTTCAGCCAATCTGATAATATGGATTTATGTTGCAAAGGTTTCTAAGACTAGGGGGGGGGGGGTGTTCTGAAAGGTTGAACAACTTCTTTCAACAAACATTCCTGGAGGGGTTTTCTGTGATTCTTCTGGAAAGTAAACTGGAGGTGCGTTGGCTCCGAAGCAGCAGCCAGTGAAGGGGGAGCGTGATCCGAGGCTGGGGTCAAGCCAAGCGGGCAGGAAGAATACTCGACTCGGTGCCTCGGCCCCCTTGAGCACATGCAGTTCATCCAGAGTTAGGCAGCGTGTCAAACTCTGTGATGTGATTGTGTGTGGCAGCTGCGAGAGCGGTGAACTTGGCGGATTGCCTGACGAACACATTCGCTGAGGTCACCCCTCAGATCAAAAAGGGGTGAGCGTGTACTACGTGATCATCTACTGCCCGTGGTCAATTGTTATGAGAGACACAAATGTCCGGATGTGATGCCAGTGATGTCAGACGAATTCATAATGTCTAGACCAGCTCCTTTAACCGGGACCATCTGATGTGAAAAGCGAAAACAAGAAACTTACGGCATTTCTGCAGGAAAATATGCAGACTTTGAAAATGCTTGCATGACTGGATAATGATGTGGAAATTATCACAATATTAATTTCGTCAGCCCTTTTTTTTTGAGTAATGCCTATACCGGATGAGGCTCTACTTTTTCTATGACTCATTCCTTAACGGTTAATTTACTTCACTTATGAGCTGATAATATTTCATATAAATCCTTACGTTAGAAAGATTACATCCACATCACTGTTATTAGACTGATGATCTCATTTGTCCTGCATGATGGACCACTAAATTAAGGAAAAGCCTACCACGCAATTTTCTGTTTCTTAATTTTGTTTGAGGCCTACGCCCTAAACCACAGTCCAGCCCCACAGCTTATTACATGGTAAGGCTGGGATGGTAGAAGAAAACACTAGTATTATTGTCAGCTAATTTATGTATTATTAACCTAAATTTATGCAGCAATTACGCCCATATTTGGAATTTGCCCGCAATTTCTTTGGCCGAGCTGTAAATAAGATAAACCGCTTTAAAAATAATACATTTGCGTGTTTCGCTCTCGGCGACTCTGGAGCGCTGTGACCCGAGTGTGACTCAGATGGAGATGCCTCGTTGTTTAGACCCCTCCCTGTGTCGTTCAACAGATGTTGTCAACAACATCCTTTCTGTTGCAGTAAGAGGGGGGGAAAGCAAAAAATTGCCTGTGACTAAGGACAACGGCGATCGCTGTGCACTCTTGTTTTTAACATTACAGTTGCATTCAGAACCCACAAATGACTTTAATGGGCGGGCACGGGTCTGGTCGGCAGCACATAAAATTGACTCGAACTTATGGAGATCCCACATGTCCAGAAGGATATCGGCAGGCAGAAACCCTTCTTTTTCTTTTTTAAACACATAAGATGGAACGCAGGAGGAATGGTGGGTTTTATATTATCATGTGTGAAAGTTTAGCAAAGATCTAAGGCCCAGAGGAACTCATTCTGTCACCATCAAAGGATTAAAAGGAATGTTTTTCACAGACAAAAAAAAAGAAAGATCCATCCTCCAGACTGAATCTTCACTTCATTATGAGCAGCTTTAATCACGCTCAAAACATCCTTATAGCCAACCCCTTTTCCCATAAGCAATAAAGAAAAAAACGTAATTACGGTGGAGGAAAAATGCAGATAATGATAGGATGAGAGAGGCTGCAGGCTATGAAATGTTTTCTTATTCTCTATTTTCCCAGATTTTTTTCCCCCTCAACTTGTTTACATACAGTTAATTGTTGTTGCTGCAATAAAACATGTTTTTGGGTTGCTTCTTCCCTCCCCGCAAATATAACTTCAACCACAGGGAATTGATTTTTTGTGGAGACAGCATTTCAAAAATGGGATTTTAGTTTTCTCTATTCATAGGGGGTTACCAATAACTGACTGTGCGCTAACTGCATCTGTAATGGGCCACCTAATTGTGCCTTTCTGCTCCGCACTGCAGCGGGAGAAAAAGCATCATCATCCTCATCATTTATGTTTTGACTAAAAGATGAGTAGAAAAAAAATAGTTTTATAATTTTTGACAAATGTGCTCCTTTGCCACGGGTTTGAAGTTCGATCTCATGCAGTATCTGTTGGTGATGAACCAGCCACCAGCCAGTTAGCTTCGCATCAGCCGAACTTGCTCGGTCTAAGAGTAATAAAATCTGCCCTCCACTGGTACGTTACATCTTGTTTGTTTAATCTGTACAAAAACTAAAGAGCAAAAAGTACAATTTGCAGTTTTACAGGGGGTTATGTGTCTGAATATTTCATGGCCAGACGCAGTGACTGCTTAACCACACGATGACGAAAAGACTCCAGGAAATTACTGTACATGGCCAAGAAATAATTCCACATGCAACCTCCCATGAAACCAAAAATTGGTTTACACTTAAGATTTAGTCCCAAATAAGAAATATTTTCCAAAATGCCGAGCTACTGATTTGAGTAAAATATCAAAAGGGAAAGAAGAAAAAAAAAAAAAAATCTATATTCTTATCATCTATAATCCCGATTAGCGCAACGGGCTTTGCCCTCAAGTAAACTTTAATGAATTTCTCCACAGCTGCTCACTTCTGTATTGGCTCAGGAGCAAACACTGCCAGGGATTCCCCCTCAGCTGTGCAGCAGAAGTGTCCCTTCCACCTCTCCTCCGCAGTCTGTCGGCTGTGAGGTCACTGTCTGCTGCGAGTGCTGTTCTCACGGTCGCAGATGCTGCCGCCACGGGCACACAGGCGCACAGGGAACTCGTGTACGATGTGCGCACACTAACTGCTGCTGACACACACACACACACACACACACACAGGTCCACCACGTGAGATTTTCCCCATGCTGAGTCAGAGAGGAGCAGTGCATGTCGACATGACGGCCGTGACGCTTCTCCCCTCTAAATGCTGTCTGACCTCACCGTAATAGCTGGTCAGGACTAACATATGGTCTCCGGATGCCTTAGTCCAGCAGAATTATCCGCGCGGTGACTAAGCAGCGGAGGGTTTGACGGAAAAATGTATATAAATGGCTGCTTCCTTGATTTAATAAAGTGCCAAATATGTTTCTGGTGCTTAAAAAAAAAAATCGAACTGACTACTGTTTACTGTGGTTGCTCTTGTACTGACAGCTCTTTCCGGTGAGACACAACCTTGTTGAATTCTGCAGAGTGAAGAGTGTGACCTAGAAAAGGTCTTTGCATGCTCAGGGACATCTATTGCGTTAAGAAGCTCGATATGTGTTGATAGGTGTCAGAATTCTATTTGTTTGTGTGCAGGAGGGTGACGTGAACTAAAAAGCATCCTTTCCCATTCTGTCACATTAAAGTAAGAATCTAGTTAGTCCTCAATAAACAGGGAGTCCCCCCTCGAGTCTCCGCTTCGAACCAAGTCAGGCTAGCTGTGCAAACGCTGCCAACCTGGCAGAAAGACGTTTGTGTTAAGACTTTTCCCCTTTAATCAGCGTGATGACATAAGGGGCAGACGGCGAGCCAGTCATCCAGTCAGTATAGAGCTCGATCGACCTAATCACCAGGCAGCCCGACTCCGGCCTTCTGATTGGGTTTACAAACACCGCTTGTCATCGTTGTGTCATTAGCTCGTCGTGAGCCGCAGCCGCCTTGACGTGGAGCAGCGACGTGCCGGGCCTAAACACAGCAATCTGGGGATTAGTGTGCAGTTACAGCAGAGCCGGGACGCCCCGGGCTCTGGGCTCGAGGAGGGGAAACGTCCCGCCTCGCTAGGCAGGCTCCACGTGGCCTCGGGGTGCTAACTGTACATGGGCCACGCCACTACTGATTAGCGCGAGAGACGATGAGAGGAAACATTCAGTCACTTCGGACACACGGGTGGTTTCCCGGACCCCAATTAAGTCAAGTCCTTGACTCAAGCAATGATTTAAATGGAGGGACTCTGAAAATAAGTTTTAGCCTCCAATTAGGTTTGCTTAATCTAGGTCTGGGCCTCGAGCCCAAAGACATCACAGAAACAAGAGTTGCATGCAACACAGTGACTCTCGGCAGTTGCTGCGGAAAAGCTCCGTGACATTTGGAGACGATTAATTTTCTTTTGATTTCATTTGAAATCAATTGGAATGATTGCACTTATTGGGCGAAATATTAGACAGATGAGGGATGACAACGTTATGCGTCTTAAGTGCTCTCCTGAGCTCCTCGCCTCGCGGGCCGACAGTCGCCACACCCTTGTTTCCTCACGAAGAAAAGGCCCGAGGGCCCGGCAGAGTACTTTCCAAGAGTTGTTTCACGTCTGCAGAGGAAAGTGGCACGGACACTTGTCAGGAAACCAGCGCCAGGTTTCTGCTCGAATCTGGTTTGGACTTTGTGGTGAGTCAGATGGTGCTCGGGAGGCGGAACCCCTCTGAAGAGGGAACGAAATGCAAATTATATTATTTGGGGGCTCTTTGAAGTCCATTTGCGCTTGAATGAGTGTGACAGAACCTGGAATGACCCCTGTTGAAAGAGTCCCTTAGCAGTGATGAAAGGAGTTGAAAGGGACAAACAAAAGCGCGTGTGTGTGTGCGTGCGCGTGCGTTCACATGAGGCTATGCTCGGATGAGTGTGTGTGCCGTCGCATCGTGCATGGACAAATAATAAAAATGTTTTAATATGAATACATAATGCAGCTGAGGACAATGCATTTAGCCCGGTGCCGGCTTGGCAGCGTCCTCGCTGACTTGTGTTTTGCAGGTTAGCGTTCATGTCATTCATTTCATACGTTACATACCTCACCGTGTTCTCTCGCAGTAACAGGAACCCGGTCTCAAAAAATAAAAACATGTGGCTTTTGTTGCAGGGAGGAATGAACAACAGCATTCCATATGCAGCCACATCAAAGGTCCCGCTCGCCATGGGGCTAAATGAGGGCAGACCGTCCTGCTTGCCCCTCCTGACACGACTGCCACTAATTAACCAGAGATCTAAAACTGACACTTCCTCGACATCGCTCATCCTCACATCGTCGTCCCTGCGAATCCGCAGTTCTCAGACGTGCGGGGCCCTTCTCTGGGCTCCGGCGAGAGGGGACAGCCACACAACAAGCACAAAGGGGCATTGTCTGCTGGTGAAAATGTGGTTTACAGGCTCTGCCATAATGGCTTGGCGGTTGCTGGAAGCCATGCGCACTTCCTAATATTCAGCTCACATGCGATTTCATTTTGAGAAAAGACTGACTGTGGGGCTTTGCTTTTGTGTGAGAGGGACGCCTCGCAACTTATTTTCTAAGCCGACAGGCTCGGGCTCCCTCGCCCCCACCCCGCTCTTCGGCCCCTCTTCCCCTCCCTGGTGGCGCTACTATATTTGTGTGGGATCTCTAGCGATGGGAGAGCAGACCCAGACTGCGTTGCCAGTCAAATGTGTTCGGGCTGTCAGACTGAACGGCTTCCAGCGCCCGCGATCTGTCTCCTCTCCTCGTCAGTGCGCGCCGTTTGATCTGACGGAGAGACTCCATTAGAGACACAGGGAAGTTCAACTGCTGGGAGGTTGGATGGCTTCGGCAGTCAGAGTAGCGGCCCGGAGAGGAAAAGGTTTGCACACACACAGTCTGGTTGCAATCTTGGTGTCTGTGCCGTGTATCTATAAATGTCTCGGAGCATTACTTGTCCTTATTCAAGGTGTGTGTGGTTACACGTAGACACGCAGAGTTTATCGCAAGGAAGCCCGACTGGGCTGACATATTCCGGGGCTCTGTTGAGCGCGCAGCGGGTAATGATGTCATAAATGTGCGGCGCTGCTGAGCTGCAATGACAGAGAGAGAGAGAGAGAGAGCGAAAGTAAAACGTGCTGTCTTCATAGTGTGCCCTCAGTCTCATGTTTGATGATGACCTCACAAACCTGCGCCGCAGTGCAACAGAGTGGAGTGGATGCTGGTGTCAGAGCGATGAAATAATAGACGATGGTTTGATAAATATGCGTCAATGGCTCAGCCACAGACCGTCACGAGACTCCCGACATTTATTGTGGCCACAACTTCCACAGCTCAGGAGGAGCGCTGACAAACGTCAAAAGTCTCCGAGACACATTTACAAGCATTATTAGGGAATTAGTGTGGGACATGCTCGGGGGTAATTCCACCCAACCGCTTGCAATGTGTGATAGCTGTTCAAACGGGAGCACAGCGATTGACCTGATGTGGCTCCTGTGAGAGGCTCGTCTCCTGATCCGTGTGTGGCAGCTGCGCTCTGGCAGGGCTCTGGCACCGGGGCTGCATGGCAGTTAAACTGTCACTGGCAGGAACTGTAAATCTTTTGCACAAGGTGAATGCGGCGTGACAGCACCACAGGTGTATGTGTCCACTGCTCAGAGGTCGCAGGTTTGTCACAATGTGACAGGTTCTCCGTCTTTGACCCTCTGCCATCCTGAGGAGCAGTCTTCAAATTGTTTGCTGGACACATTTGGTAAAGTCAGAGTGAGTCAGGATATGTGTGTGTGTGTGTGTGTGTGTGTGTGTGTCTGTGTGTCTGTCTGTCTGTCTGTCTGTAGGGGGTAGGGGTGCTGTCACTTTGGCAATGCAACTGCACATATTGCAGCGATTACCACAGCGGAAAAATGTTTTTCTGCAACATGCAATTACTACAGATTACAGATTGCCGTCCTTGCATCAGAAGCTCTCGCCAGAAAAAGCGAAACACTGTGTGTGTACGTGGATCTGTGTGTATGTGTGTGTGTGTGTGTGTGTGTGTCGTTACACACAAATAGACAGTCAGACTCTGAGACAAAGAAAGATGAGAAATGATTATAGCTCACACTAAAAACCACAACTGAAAAAAAATTGGGTGAGTTGACGTATTTATGGGACTCATTTAGATTTAAAAGTTGTGCTGACTTTCACGGGTAAATAAAGACCCTGGAAAAAAAAATACAATCTTTCTTTTTTGGCCAAAATGAAGAAAAGTAGAACGGGGAACATTCTGTAGCCTGGCCCTTTGTCCATCATCGTCAACATGATGAAAAACATACTCCGAATTACACAATCCAAAACTCCACGAGTCAATTCAACTTTGGACTCCACGTTTTTGTTCCAGGTTACAAATCAGTCCCCGAATATCAAACAGCTTCCTTCAGGTCACACTAAACAATATGAGCCCAAACGTGGTGCTCCGCAGCAAGGCAGGGCCCTATTTACAATCCCACCAGATCAAAACTCGACCCAAAGTGCTCCTATAATAGCACTGGGGCCTTTTGGTGAGCTTACCATCCAATGCTACTTTTAGTGGGTTTCCAAAGAATAAACAGGCCTGTGAACCACATCACAGGCTGCTGACTGTCATCGTTGGGTGAGTGTACCCGACGGATGATGTGAGGGCGGAGCGACTGTGACACTGGGGTTTACGGCGAGTCCCCCCCCCCCGTCTGCCTCGGGTGAACTGCCACTTGGAGGACAGGGAGGGGGCCTGGCCACATTCGGCCCCAAATCACAGTGAACCCATCACAGCGTCGCACCGTGCCTTTCCGTGACCTTTGGGGTCATTGTTAACAAGGGAGAAGTGAGTCGAGTGTGATGTTTGTTTTGGTGTCAGAAGCTCAGGTATGGTTGGTCATTGTGTTACAATGTGCTCACACAGCAAATCAGTGGCGGATGAAGTGTTCAGATCCTTCTCTCGACTAAATGTACAAATACCACAATGTCAAAATTACTCCATTACACGTAAAAGCCCTGCATTTAAAATTGTACCCGAGTACAACAACATAGATAAGTTACTTTGGCTGAAGCACACGCAGCTACACAAATACTGAAAAGTTAAAAATATTCACAAAAATGCTACTGGTCAGCAGCGAAACCCCCCCAAATGTACTGAATTCAGAAATGCTCCGTTTTTACTCATTTTACTGTGAATTTCATTTGCATTTCTTCCTTCAAATATTTAAGTGTCGCTTTAAAATATCACGTAAACTCTTTCTGCAGAGACATGTCTCACGTCACCAACAAACAAGTATACCACGGGTTATCGTTAGATCGTTAATATACTAATTCATCAATGCACAAGTAGCAGTTTCCAGCGGCGGCTTGTTGATGTGGAGCTAGTTGTGATATCTAGTTCTAACAGTTAGTGTAGTCCCGTGGTTCCCAGCCTGCTGGACAAAGGAGTCACAAGATAAATCTGTGAGTTGTGAGATAATTCATGGCGTGGAAAAGAAGAACGAAAATCTGTATTCTTCTCCAAAAATATGTATTTATTCACTATTTTCTCAATGTTTTACTTTTTGAAATATAATAACTAGGTTTACTTCTTTGGGCCTTGATAGTTTGTCCAAATGAAGTTTAGAGGGGAACTGCCTTTTTAGTGGGACATCTATTAAAAAACACAGCTGACCTGATAGACACTGACTTCAAGAACTAAAAGATTTAAACTTGTTTCTTATAGGAGTGTCCCGTGTTTGTTTTTTTCATGTAAAATCTTGAACTGACAAAATAACAGAGCAATAGTTGTCAAATAAACGTGGTAGAGTAAAAGTACAATATTTTCTTCTCTAATTCAAGTGAAGTTAAACTGTACAACATCGTAGAAAAGCATTACAAGGGGAATACTCGAGTAAAGTACTTGAAGCAGATCGGGAAACAACCCGTGGCACCATTACCAAACTCGATCCCATGATGCATTCAGTATAAAATGAAGTGTCAGACAGACAAATAGACGTTTGGCATGTTTGAGAGTGAATGCAGTCTTTAAGGAGCCCATTTACATTCAGCAGACAGAAATAAAAACAGAGTCGGAGTCGTCCCCCAACAGCCATTATGCTGCTCAATTGATTCAGAGGGCTTTAATAAGCCCTTGGCTCCGCTCTGCACCTTTCATAAAATGTAAGCAGAGTATTAAAGATGCATGACATGAATGTGCTCATTGTCTCCTCTGGTGACTGCTGCCTCTCGGCTCATCGCGCTTAAATAGTAATTAGCTGCTGGGTTTGGAAATGTCACTGTCCTCTTCATCACTTTTGGGATACGTTATACTCCAAACGCCTTCAAGGATCGGAAATTGGGACCTGACACTCTCACGAGTTACTGGATACATAAAGCATTACGAGAGGCAAACTACAGTATATATTATCTAGTATACCATGGAAATTAAAATGAAAATAACGTTTTTTTTAAGGGTCAATGGGGGCTAAAATGAAACTTGCGTGCACAAATAAACTCCGGTGATTAAAACTAACACAGACAGCCTTGGTGGGGGAAAAAAAGGTTCAATGTGTTTCTTATTTTCTTGTCTGAACATCAAAATGGTCAGAAATGACCACCAATTGTGATGTGCTGACACGTTTTGTAATCAAAATTTGAGAGCGAATCAGCCATCAGAGGAGCGAGAGCCCAAAACCCAAACAGTCTGTACCCACTCACTGTTGTTTAAAAGTTTCCCCATAAACTTGTGTATATAAACACTCGCTAGACGCTAGAATATGATTTGGCTTTGAGGGGACCGGCACAAATGGCTTTGGTGACTTACATCATGCTCGGGACTCTAATCACAGACACTCTTGTCATATCAAGCAGAAAAAGTCCATTTCATATAGTCAGCTATGTTTCAAAAAAAAAAGAAGGGAGGGAACGGTAAACAAGCCCTGGCGTTCCACAGCCACCGCAGAATTCATCATTCATACAAAAAAATACCCCAAGCCCCAAAGTAGAGCTAATTTAATCCAAGAGGAATAAAAACTCCATTTCATAGAAGTCGTCCATTCAGAACACTCATATTTCCACTGAGCAGAAAACCCCCGGCTGAAATCTGAGCAGACACTTTTCGGAAGGAATGCATTCGGCGGATTGAGGGCCAAAGCTTTGCCCTGTAATTTGTGAATGTACAGAAATGTGTGACCGCCGCAGCTCCTCTAAAGATAGAACATCTTTGTCTTATGTCATCGCGGAACCTCAAACTATTTCTAATTGCCCCCATAGCCCCCTTTTCCAAATGAATAGCTACCCATCCGAGGGCTTATGTGTGCATGTCTGAAAATAGCCTGGGAGTTTACACAGGCTAATAGATCATATTCATGAAAAAAAAAAGAAGGAAAAGACAAAAGTTTGATGGGATCTCCACGTATCGGAGACTGTGCCCGTCTTCAAAGTGGCTTTTAAGTGGCACTGAGAGCGGTGTGGGTGGCAGTTGGGGTCAGGTATACGTTTTCAGAGCCCAGAGGCTTCCACTGGTCTCTCTGCTGATGGGGATCGTTCTCTTCTTCTCAGTCTTTACTATCTGACTCATTGCACAGGAGACCTGCAGTGACCGGGGATTCCTTTGGTCGAGGAAGGATCTCTACTGTTCTCATGAATAGATAAACTTCATTTTGTAAATCTGCTGAGGTCTAGCCAAGTGTCATAAAGGACACGGCGGTTTGATTATGTTGCCGTAGAAAAGTCTTCCTGGTTTCTTTTTTCTGCTGTCGCTATGAACGTAAATTATGATTCAGCTCAGGTGCACGGCGGCGAGGGGGCCGTCGCCAGACATTATCTCTCACAGTCAGTGGAGAACAATGTGATTTCTTGATTTACATCTGAAGGATCTGTTTTCCTTTCATTCTCGCACGGTAAGAATCGAGTGCGCTGAGGCCTATTTGAGGTGGGCCCCAGGGTTTCACATATCCTTTCAGGCCTTCTGTCTTGATTTCAGGCTCAACCCACCCCGGATCATTAAAAATCGTTCAGGGCCACGGCGGGCTCCGTCCTCGACGGCCGTGCGGCTGAAACCGTAGAAACTGCATGTTGAAATGCGGAGGTCTAAATGTGACAGGCGCCCGGAGCACACATTACAGCTGAGCAGGGTATTGTCGGGGCATGTGGTCACGTATTAATAATGAACTAGGGCAGGAGGACGACTAAAATATCACCGACACTGTCATTGTCCCAGTCGAGCTTTTCTCAAAATAGAGGCGGGATGATAGGTGATCTGATCAGAGGTGATTTTTTTTCTTTTTTGGAGTTAGGGTTGTAGAGATTTAGCTGCTGCTGTTACAGAGTGACCTGACTGTAACATACGGTTCAGAAAAGGTGGGGTTTTCCTCCGTTTTCAAGGCAAAAACAGCAAAACTGACACATTCTTTCCTATTGGGAACCGTGTATAAAAGCAGATCTGCTGCTGTTGTTGTTGTTGTTGTTGTTGTTGTTGAACTCAGAGGATGGTGGTGGTGGCTTTACCGTCATGTTTTAAATATTATTCATTTCTTTCATTAGACTTTCTAATAGATAGTATAAATAAATAGTGACTTTTTTTTTAATTACATTTTGCAGTCCCCACCCCAACTGTCCCATCGCCAAAAACACAGTGTCAGTGTTAAAAAAAAAGATGCTTGTTGGCACTTTCTCAGTGCAGATAATTCAGATATACACTTGCACGTACAGATCAGCATGTATAGGTATTTATTTTAAGACTGGTGCACAGACACACCACCACTTTGTGTGATTATTAAAGGCCATTCAGAACTCTCTATTATTACTATCTTTTTTTATTATCTCTATTTTTTCTTCAACTTAATCAGTCCCACTGAATCTCCCTCCGTCTCTCTGACTCTTTGGGGGGGGGGGGTTGTGGGAAAATCCGACGCCACCCCGATGACTCCTCGAGCCACTTAACTGCACTTGATTTATCCTCGCGGGAGTAAACAACTTAAAAACCGCCACACGCGGAAATAAAATGCGATGTCCTGTTATTAAGATGAAACGTCGACTGATTGAATGCATTTTAAAATGCGCTGCCAAGAACATACAGATGATTTCCTCCACTTTTTTTTTGTTGTTGTTGCCAATTTCCAGTTTGCATAAATAAAATTGAGTCAGTGCTATTTGATTTTTTTGAATTTGTGTACATGTATTTATTCATTTGTTTATTATTTAAGGATGCTTTTTTTATTATTAATTTCCTCACCACATTTAACCGTATTTCTTTTCTGCAAAATAGTTTTTACTGTCACAATTAATAAAACACTATCAGTGCTCTCCGGATTTATTTACAGTGGTTTTAATAGTGTTTAAGAAAGGAATCGTGCATTTACATTAAATGACGGTAAACTCAGAATAAATTAACAATCTAAATGGAGACAGAAATGTTCATTCTCGCCATTCCAGCAGCTCCGGCGTGTGGCCATCAAACGAATAAATGTCTCTGCTTTGAGAATCATTTCATTCTCAATAGTAATTAAGTTGATAATGTGATTCGGGGCAAAAACTACAATAAACAAATATTTCCACGTGTCGTCCTTCAGCGACAAAAAAACCCAACTAGACGTAATTCGTCCAACGGACTTTAACAGAGTCGGAATGAATTGTTGCTGTGTGACATTGTCACAGATGAAAGTTTGCTTCTGTGTGTGCAGGAGGGAAATGTCTGGCCGAGACCGTCCGGGCTGATTGAAAAGGGCAAATGCGCCAACTAGTGTCAGAAAGCAGCACGGCGGAGGGGTTTGCAGGGTGTGCCGTCATTTGACGTGTAACCCTCCGCAGCACAGCGCTCCTGACGAATCCAGCCTCCGGCGCACGCGCTCATTAATCCGTTGCGTCGTTTGAAGTGGAAAAATAAAATAAAATAAAGGCGTTTTGTCTGTTTGCTTCAATTTTCTAATTTAATCCAATTCAGCCAATTAAAGTGATACCAATCTGTTTCATGCAGACATAATATCCCTTTAGATAGATATATAGATATATATATAGATATATATATCTATATATATAAAAGAAGAAGAAATGAATTTACCCACAGAGAAGGTGTGGAGCCGCCAGATGTAATAGCCTTTCAAACATGAATTAATGAGGGTGAAACCACAGGCCTCTCCAGTCTCAATCCCGTTCTGGAGCAATTATAAACAGATCAAATGAATGCGGGATGTGCTGCGATGAATGATGATAATGGGATAAATGTGCAGCTCTTTCATCTTTACACCATTTAAATCATGTATGATATCCACAGAGAGGCTGCTTTGCACAGAAGCATTATTTTCACCGTTATAATTATTGTTTTCATATCTTAAAAATCAAATTTAATGTATATCACATTTATGGTTGCTTAATCTCCCCAAACGTGCGTTAGGATTATTGGATATAAAAAGTCCATATTGTTTCATTTTTATTCAGTTCTATTGAACCAAGAGTCCCTCCAACTAAAACCTTCCCCCGAATAAATGTCCGTTTTCTTTCTTTATCGCGTAACATTTCTATGTATATATTCTTTCAAAACACAAGCTGAGAGAAAGGCACAGATATGTATCAATAATTCAGCTCGTGTGTGTGTGTGTGCGCGCGCGTGTCGCGGGAGGAGCAGCGGGGAGTGTGATTGGTCCGGAGGAAGCCCAGCCCTGCAGATTCATTGGTGGAAACCACCTCCACACTCCCCGACCACTAAACCCTAAAATGACTCGGGTAGAATAATATCGCGGCACTCTGCACTCCGTTCAGCCTCACGGCTCCTTCTCGCGCCCCGTAACCCTGCCGATAAAAGGATAACTAGAGGAAATCCATCTGGAGCGACGGAACTCTTTCCTTTCATCCCACCAGAACGTTGGGTTTGATTCTTTCTCTTTTGGGAGGGGGGCGAGATCCAACGAGGATAAAAGTTGCGAGAAGTTTTTTTTTTTTTTGTTTTACGCAGGAGAAGGGGACACAGATGTGCTTCAAGTTCTGTCAGATCCTTTTTAGTTTTCACGGTGTTTTCTTTTTCTTTTCTTTTTTTACTGCTGCTGAGATTTGAAAGAGGCGTCTGGCAACGTTTGATTCTTTAGTCGCGGTCATCTTTTTTTACTAAAAAAAAAAAAAAGAGAGAGAGAGAGAGAGAGAAGAGAATTCTTGGCATCACGTCTGGATTATCTGAGCGCCGCCAACTGATCACTGATCGCCAATAAATTGTTCAGGGGATCGATTGGAAGCTCGAGTAGTTTGCGGTGGTGTTGATCTTTTGCCCACGCGCATGCAGCTGGCGCTGTCCGTCAAGTGCACTGACATCAGACATAAGAGCGATTCAGCGCCGAGAGACTTTAGAGGCTCGTCTTTGTGCGTAATTCTTTGAGTTGGTGAAAACCCGAGCGACCCCGATGCTCCTCGGACCGACGCATCCTGTGCAGATGATCTCGAGCTCACAGTGAGGCAGCGAGGCTCCTCTTCATCCACACACACTGTGCGCGCTCGCCTCCATCCTTTTTTTTTTTGTTGCGCTCAACTCGGTGGACTCCCGAGACCGCCGGCGTCTGGAGGAGAAGAAGAAGAAAACAAAACCCATAAACTGTGTTTCTCTCCCCAAGAAGTGTTGCCCCGCTCTTCTGACACGACCCCAGTCGGGTGGCGCTGACCCAAGCTGTTGTGATGCATATTCCCGTAGAGCCGCCCACAACCAGACGGTTCACGCCGCCCTCCACGTCCTTCCCCTGCAGTAAGCTCGGCGACGGCAACGGGACCATGGCCACCCCGGGGCCCCTCCGGTCGAGACCGGACGCCAGGAACGTGGTGGACGTGTTGGCGGACCACGCCGGCGAGCTGGTGCGCACCGACAGCCCCAACTTCCTCTGCTCCGTCCTGCCGTCGCACTGGAGGTGCAACAAGACGCTCCCCGTGGCTTTCAAGGCAAGACACACGGCTTCTGATTATCATTTATTATGTTTTCATTTTTTTAATGACGCACTCTGTGGTTTTTGTCTAACTATTGGAAATGCACGAGACAAATCTCGACCGATTTAGTGCCACCAGAGTAACTTTCATGGAGGTCACTTAATTGGATTTATTTAGAAATATGAGTGGGCCTTTTTTTGTGCAACACGCATTTGTGTAGGATGTTAAATTAAAACACAGTTATTGCCTTCGTTCGCTTCAAAATGCACTATCAAGAAGAATAACACAATCTAAAATATTGCCAGAAATTACGGCAGAAAAGAGGTCAGACATTACAAGAAGTCAGAGCAGAGGCTGCATCAGAATGACTTTTTTATTAGCCTATTATTATATTTTTCTGGAGCCTATAATACACCACTCTGACAAGATGTGTGGCTTGTGTCAATTGCTAAGCCTTGTTTTGCGTAAATCATGTGTTTGGATTAAATCCGATGGAGAACACGAGGAAAATAAACAACAGTAAAAGGGTATATGTATATAAATACATGTCATACACAATGTTTATAACATTTAGATTTAAATCTTAACAGGCTGCATGGTGAGGTGTCTGCTCCAGGGAATTCCCGAGTATAATATATCAGGTTATTGTCGACATTGTGGTGAAACTGTAACGATATTCATGTTTAACATTATGGGAGCCGGATGCGGTTTATATATATATACGCGCGCAGGTGTGTACATTTTGGTTTGGTGACCCGGAGGCGACCGCTCGCCTTTCTCCCGTGCGCAGGTCGTGGCCCTCGGCGACGTGCCCGACGGGACTCTGGTCACCGTGATGGCCGGGAACGACGAGAACTACTCGGCCGAGCTGCGGAACGCCTCGGCCGTGATGAAGAACCAGGTGGCCCGCTTCAACGACCTGCGCTTCGTGGGCAGGAGCGGACGAGGTGGGCTCACACACACTCCTGTCCCTCTCCATCTCGCTTTTACGCACGCACGCACCTACACGCACGCGCGCACGCGCACGCACACACAAATGAGACGATGTCAAACCCTGCTTGTTGTGCCATTTGTAGCAACATTTGAAAATTGACCCATGTTGAGCAGACGACAAGAGGCCTCCGAAACTCATCTTTTAAAGCATCATTATTTGTTGTCAGTGTCGACTTACTCTCTGTTATAAATGATTTAAAAAAACGCAAATGTGTAATCAGTCATGTGCGTGGGTACGGCATTACCGTGCCCACATTTTGCCAACTGACGTCCGTGGGTGTCATCCGAAACATCTGGCCTGCGTCACGGGCCACCGTGGCGATGTGACTGTGTAGCCTCATTTTTTACTAATGCGAGGGGATTATGAAATAATTATCGGCGTGGTTGTAAAATCTCAGGGATGGAAGAGAAACCACCTCGCAATTCATCTTCCGGGTGCAAACTGTCAAGACAATCACTCCCAACGAAAAGCTCACAGCGTAACGTGGTTTTTCACAGGTGTCGTGTGATTTATGTGAGCAAATAATAAAAAAATAGTAGTAATCATAATCATAATAATAATAATAATAACAACAACAACAATATTAATCAGGTAGTGACAGGCAAATTTGTTGAATGCGTTTTAATTCGTGCTGCAACATTTTGTACTAGTGCGAGTTCATCAAAACCTCTCAATTTCCAAAGGATAATATCCTGAAATAAAATAACTTTTTGTTTAATAAACATCATGTAGAAGAGGTATTTCTGTCATTCCCCTTTAGAGCCTTTACTGGTCTTTTATATTTCCCTTTAATATGAAAAAAAATGGCTGTGATTTGATGAATGGAAAATGTGTCCCGTCTTCGAATTCACACGGAGCCATACCTTTTATTTCTGTAGTCAATCATCCCACCCGAGGATTCTTCCTCTTCTTCTCTTCTCTTTTTTTCCCCCTTTTCTTCCCACGCAGTCTCTTTTTAACAAGAGATGCCTTTCTCACAACTGGGGACGAGCATCGGACTCGTTGCACGGCGCAGCCCCCCTCCTCCCTCCTCCTCCCCCCCCCCCCCCCCCCCCCCCCCGCACTTTGATGCAGATGGGAGCAAGGTCCTGTCTTGTTGAACAATAAACTATCGCTGTAAGCCCTTTCGCGTAATCTGGAACACATTGTCACAATAATATAAATCATATCCGCAGTCAGGCCATCAAAGGAGGTGGTCCCCGCGCGCCCCCTTCCTTTTTTTTTTTTTTTTTTTTTTTTTAAACCAAAACTTAAATCCAAAGACTGGAGCGGAACAAAAAGCCCGGTGATGATTTGAAGTTGAACAAACGAGGTATTGTTACGAACAAGGGGGGGGGGGGGGATCCGAAGAGAGGCGAATGTCTTGCATGAAATCTCACGGACAAATGTTGCTTGTGCCGCAGGGAAGAGCTTCACCCTGACCATCACCGTGTTCACCGGGCCGCCGCAGGTGGCCACCTACCACCGCGCCATCAAAGTGACTGTGGACGGGCCCCGGGAACCGCGCAGTGAGTCCAGACACACGCACGCGCACACACACGCACGCGCGCACACACACACACGCGCACACACACACACACAGGAAACACACTCTTGTTATAGCTAAAATGCATTGCGTGATGTGAACATGTTAGAAGAGCATCCAATGTAGTTGATGTATTAAAATGTGACCGTTACAAAGTCTGATGTGGAGCGTGTGTGCGTGCGTGTGCGCGTGTTATATGGTTTCCTCTAGGTACATTTTGACCTTAACACGTGGTTTTGGGGTTAACATTTGAATTAAGACTATAGGGGAAGGTTGGGGTTAGGCACACAGTGGTTATGGCAAACCTCCAGAGATTGAATGTAGCACAGAATATTGTACTCACAAATATTGCAGTGCCAGTGCCACTGTGTGTGCCAGTGTGTGTGTCAGTGTGTGTGTGTGTGTGTGTCACGGGACGGGCCTATAGTCAGACGAAACTGTAAAGTAAATTCAGGCCTAACCCAGGACCACTAAGAGGAGGTGAGTGAGTGAGTCTCCAAGCCGCAGGTGGCTCAGCTCAGTGGTACCCTCCTCCTCCTCCCCACCCACCCCTCCCTCACCCCTACCTTCCCCAGTGCTGGTCAGAGGGGTCGTACCTGCCCAACCACATAAGTGGCTCGTTGATTTAACACAGGGCAGTCTCGGGACACTTTTCGGCCCTGGCAGGGAGGCCCGCGCGCAAAGGCTGTTAGCGCCGCCGTTCAGCCGCAGCTTCGTTCTCATGTGGTTTAATGCTGCTGCTGGTGTGAGGGGTGGCGGGGAGCGGTGCTGCCTTACTCAGATTTGTCAGGTACAGAGGGGGCTGCAGGCACACAAGTGAGTTTTCCCTGAGCTCAAGGTGAGATGGGTATAGGATTTCGAGATCTACATTATGGAGGGACGGTGTTTATAGTGGGTATAGAGTGCAGGGTCTTTAGAAGGTCTCTGAATGAGTGGTGAGCTGGTGGTGGTGGAGGGACAGGGAGGATTAAGCCCAGGCAAAACAGATCACAGCAGGGAAAGAGAGAGTGGTAGCAAGTGGCACACGAGGAGGGATGTGGCTGGCAGAGACGGAGACGCGGGGCACAGAGGAAGGGGGCATAACCCCCTCCCCCACTGCAAGGCTATTTTTAGAGGTATAAAAGAGTACAGTGACTGCAAAGGAGGGACAAGATAATAATAAACACAGTGTGTGTGTGTGTGTGTGTGCGTGTGTGCGTGTGTGGTTTGAATTTGACTGTCCTTTGTTCTAAGAAAAGAAGAAAAAAAAGGAACGTGTGCCTGTGCATAAATGTGTTCTCATGTGCATCTGCGACGGTCTCAGCTTGAAATAACTGTGTACATTAAGATTGTCTCCCGTCTGTCTGTCAACATGGCTCGGCTTCAGCTAAGGCGTCAGAGTGGCCGTGTGCTACTTTTACACTGGCGCTGGGTGCTATAAAGTGACACTGTTTAATATAGGGCTGGAGGAATTTAGGGCGCCATTAAACTCCATTACACAGTACTGAGAGGGAATTCA
The DNA here is from genome assembly GCF_022379125.1 of Scophthalmus maximus. Classification (NCBI taxonomy): domain Eukaryota; kingdom Metazoa; phylum Chordata; class Actinopteri; order Pleuronectiformes; family Scophthalmidae; genus Scophthalmus; species Scophthalmus maximus. Next base: position 15,429,654 of record NC_061529.1, on the reverse strand, counting down.
TAGAATGACAGAAAATAAACTGCATAGGCTTGATTTTGTAGATGTATGAATATGATTCAGTATCCAATGTGCCCTAACTGGAACCTCCTGGAAACAAAGATTTGTTTTTAAAAATGGTTGAAATACCGAGTAGGAGCTTATCTGAAATATGAATTATACATCCAGTTGCTCTGCAGTTAAAACAGACCCCGCGTCAACCAGGAAATCCAAACAGCTGATCACAATGAACTGAATAAGCATTTTGAAGTACGGTGTATTTATATGGTTCCCTACCCTGGTTTGAAGGAGCCGTCAGATCCTAGGTCGAGATGAGTTCTCAGTCCAATTTAGTGTATCGCAGGACTTGTAGCCTCAAAATAGAACTCACTTGTGAGATGAGATAACGGGACTGCTTACATTTTAACAAGAGGCACATTCTGAGAGTATAATATCAGTCACGTCCCGGCACAGTCAAAGCACAGGAACACACACGACCATTCAGACATTATTAGGACCATAAAAATATTCAGATTCTTCTTTAACCACAAGGCCCGCATTATGTCGGCTGTATGACATTCAGAGCCATAGCAGAGAGGCACCACTGCCAGCACATAAAACTAACAGCGTTTTTTCATTATGAACCCCGTTCTCGGAGACAACTTGTAGATTTCAGCTCCGCTTTGATCCTTTTTCCATTTTTCATCGACAACGCGAACAATGTCGCCCGTGCCCCGACGCTTGGGCATTCTGAGGGTGCAGACGGCCTGAAGCCAGACTTGGCCGTGGCGTGTTCACCTGTCCGCAGGCTGGCAGGCTGCGGGCCTGGCCTGCACGGGGCTTTACCGCCTGTTTGTGCAGGGCCTGCATTTGCATGGCTGCCAGCCGAGGAGCTGGCACCAAGAGGGTTGGGGTGGGGGTGGGGGGAGTTATTAATGTTTACTGAACCAGTCAGGAGAACCTGATGGACAAGGACTGCGGTGGCAGCCCGCCCTCGGAAATGTAACAAAGAACACCACCATGCTTTGTAGAAACACTTGTGCCGTAGAATAGACGCATTGACGAACAAGCACATGTACAATAACGTATATTTAGATGTCCACACTCGCAAAGACTCAAACATATGGACATTAACACACACGAGACAGAGTTCTGTGTCTGAACAGAAAAGAGGCCAAATTTTCAGCAAAGTATTTTTGTCTCCCTCGCTGCTGATTTCCTCATCACACATCCGGCATTCGTCACCAAACGCTCTCAACACCCACCCCCCGTCTTTCTGTCTTTTCTTTCTGTATTGTCAAGCTTCTGTCGTGGCCAAACTGGAAACACCCCTGTTGTTGTCAAGTGTTGATGCAGCAACAACAACAAAAACAACAACTCTCCCTCCATTTCAGTTTGAGAAGAGCTCTAACAGTCCGCCATGTCAGACAACAGGAGACAGCTTTCCTAGTTAGAAATACACAAAAAGAGTAAAGCAGATGAGTTAAGTGTCGAGACCCTCCCTGTTTGGTGCCAGTATCAGATGCCTCTGCAACAGCCCTCACACACTTACAGGGTTATTCTCAATTAATCCCACATCTTTATTTATGGTGCCCGTCTCACTCCCTCAATCATATATGACATCAGCCACTGCCTATTTACTCGAGGTGTGTGTGTGTGTGTGGGGGGGGGGGGGGGGGGGGGGGGGGGGGGCAGGAAGAAAAGGGTCTGCCACAAGTCGAAGGGGTCCGAAATATTTTGTGCTTCTGACATTCTGCTCAGTGTTGAAGGGTGAGGAAGCCTGTTGTACCGTTGAGGTCTGATGAGACACATGACTTCACCTTAACACTACGATATACACACTGTGATGTGCAGTGCACATCTAATAACTGCATACGTTCAGATTAGAGCTCGCGCACTATTCCTCCCACGGGCCCACGCATCCGCCAAAATCACACAAGTGCTGTCGTGTTCCGTTGCCTGTGTTTGCTCGGCTGGGTGTGTTCACACAGCTCCAGGAGGAGAATGGCAGTCGCGGCAGTGGGGGTGCTTCGCTGGAGTTGGCGAGTTGATTCTATTTGCATTTGGCACACAGACTGTACAAAGTATGCAAACAGACAAACAATGGCATTTGCTGTGTTATTTTTTTCCTGTGATATTGCAGTCTATGTGCAGGGCAAACAAAAGGAAAAAAAAAGAAAAGACAGCATGCACGTTGTTGTGTGTATATTTGCGTGTATGGCTGCTCGGCCACATGCACCTGCCAGGTGCGTCCATCTCTTTAAGTCGACCCCACGGGCCCCGCCCGTGCTCCACGAATCACATGAAAGGCTCACCCTCGGTGCGAATTGCTCTCTCAAAGGCAACTTTGATGTTTGAAAATGGAGATGGGTGTCTTTGAAAGAAAGGCCTACAGGTGTATCAGTGCCAGGGGAGGGGAAAAACAGTGGCATGTCTGACGCTGGGTGCTTTCCTGCCTGCTAATGGCTCACCGTGTCTCCTAGAAGTATGACCTGGAGACATAGTGGACTACGCACATAATCACACACACACACATGCACACGAACAAATAGTGGCTAGCCTCAAAAATCTAACTCATGACCACTTAATTTACAATTTGGTAGAGAAGATATTTTGTATTTTCAATACACTGCACAGACAGATGGGAACAGATAAAGGGGATAATTATGTCTTCTTCAGAGAAATGACACTCTTTGGCGTCGGCAGCGACCGGAGGCTGTCGACTGCAGCACTCCTCCCCCCTGGGGTGACTCCGGACGCGTCATACTCGGCTTCGCTGATTAGAAGTAGAGCAAATATTGGTCGACTGATAAATCCACTGGAATGCAGCAGTGCGTTTTGAAATGGTTTGGGCTGATTTCAGAGGGGAACTGGTGTCCGGACCAAACACTCGCCACATTTCGGAGGCTTGTGATTGGTGACGGGTGAGGACGACCTCCTCCGGTCTTTATGCAGGATGTCTATGCGTAACAGCAGAGCCAAACGCTCCACGGGTGATTAGTTTTGTGAAACATTTTCATGCCTTTTTATATTAGGTATGGAAGATTGCAGAACGGACGCTGTCAGAGTCATTAAAGTCTGCTAGCACAGACATGAAAGCATCTGAAACGTAATGAAATTTTGTCGTGGGAGGGTAAATAAAAGGTCTCAGATGGAAGCTCTTTGACCACTGTTGCCACCTTAACCACATCTAGAAGCTTTGAGGCCGACTCCCTTTGAGAGAGACACACACGCACAGACACACAGACACACATTCCTATTAAGGCTTTTGTGCTTGAGCTTACTTGTGAGAGCAAAGCAAGTTTTCTATACCTCGACAATACTGAGATATAGGCGAAACAAAGAACATTTACACATTAGTCTATCCCTGGCACTTCCTTCTCTCCTCTTCTGCCTCTGCTTGCCTTTAGCATCAATGCATGATTTTCTTTGCTTAAAAAACAGGAAAAAATAAGAACATTGTCTAACAATTTTGAAACAGCAGTGTCGTCTCCTCGGGCCAGCTGATGACTGTCGGAGACAGACGCACAACAGCCTCGGGCTGAAATGGCCTCTCTTTATCCACTCAGACAAAAAATCCCCCCTGATATTTGCTGACGCCAGATAGGACAGCAATAGAAATCGCCAAATTATTTACAGAGGCCACAGACGGCGCTTTTAATTCACTCTGATGATGCAAGCAGAAAACATTTTCTCAGACTCAGCTGCCGCGGCTCGGCCGACGTCGCTACTCGGTCTCTCCCGCTCTGTCTCCCGACCGACTCCCCTCTAAACTCACCGGCCAAGCGTCTTTCCTGTTTACCCACCTATGAGGGGAAGTAAAATGCTCACTCTGTGTGTGCTCACTCTTCCTTATTTACACTGACCCATACAGGAGGGAGCCATTACGACCTTTCAGCCGTAATTCAATAAAAGTTCCGATCTGCATTTAGAAAAATAAATGGCCCATGAGTGGAGGAATATTTTATCCCCCACTGCATTATGACAATAAACCATTTTCTGCGTTGGGGCAGTGGGGACGGGGGCGGAGTGGGGGGCGACTTGTGGGAAGGAGGCACCTGCTGGTTACTGGAAAAGACGCTGCGCACCACCGACCTGCGGTTTTGGATATTTATTTCTTCAGGCCTTAATGCTTAGGAACGGTGAGCAAATAATAGGTGTAGCAAGACTTTTCTTTTGCTTCCAGGAGCGGGGAAGGTTGTAATCCTCTGGATAAACACAGAGGGAAGCCTTGGCTCTTTAAAATAGGCTGGGAACGTCACAGAAAAGAAGAGGTCAATCTTTTGTAACCTCGACATTATTGCAGCAGGCCAATAACAGCATGACAACAGATAGTAGTGACAGTTAAAAATTCACACATTTCACACATTTACTTTGACCTACCTGGAATATAATTTGTCATTCTGTGGAACTGGGTGTGTGTATGTGTTGCATGTTCGGGGGCAATTGTACACTTGTTGCACATTATTGTGTGCGAGCTAGTATGCACAGAGGTGTGAACGCGAAGCCGTTTGACACATCTGCTGCCGTTGCATTGATGTATGTGACAGCAGCAGCTCGCCTTCCTTTCCCACAGCCCTGCGAGGGCCCCACCTTTCCCCCGGCATCTCGCTGCATAGAACAACCTGACTACCACGTACATACAACACATGCACACGCAGACACACACACACAACAACCCCATTCACCATTAGAGCTGAAATAACACACTCAAAACAGCTTATTGCTTTAATATGATCGGTCACCACAGCCAAATAGGCCTTCTGTGCTCAACAAGGCCAAACCAGCAGCAGCAGCAGCAGCAGCAGCGGCAGCAGCACTGGGAAATCTATGAAGTCTGCAGGCAAGCGGCCAAAAAGGCCTGAAAACAACCCTGCTCATATCACCCCCAACATGCCTCAGCTCCCGAGTTACAGAGCTATGTGCGCACGCGCGCACGCACGCACGCACACAGACAGACACACACACACACGCACACAGTATACACAGATGGGACAAAAGAGAGATGATTGCTCTCAACGTGCTATGGGCCTTGTTGTATTGTTAAAGAATCCGGGTGCATTGGACCTCATTTTGGCGAGACACCCCCCACCCCGCCTGCCTCAACCTGCCCACGCACACGCACACACACACACACAGCTTTATCCCCTTATCAAAAAAGGAAGGCTGTGCTCTTTGCTCAAACAGCCTCATGTGGCAACTTCCGCTGTGCGCTGCTTGTTTTCAAACCTGCGAATGGGGGATTTTCACACTGCCGATGTCCCCAGAGACGGGCTGATGCATCAGCCTGAGGGACAGAAGGTCCCGCAGCTGTTGCCGCAGTGGGTTGTGCCAAATTGTGCCAAAACTTTTCCTAAACCCCTCCTGAGCTCGGCACTGTGTTGTGTGACGCAATAATGTTGGAGTCGCACCTCGTTTAGGTCCAAAGAAAACTAGACTGAGCATTCGATCTGTAGTAAAGACATGGACAAATCACTGAATGCATTTGTTCTTAAAGTGTTATGAGTGTGTTATGTAAATGAGCATAAAGTAGTGCAATGTCGGTGTGCGGCGAGCATCGACTCCTTTTGGCCCAGACGAGACAGCCACAATCACCAGCCAAGGGTAAAACCCACATCCTACAGGGTCAGCCTCAAAACAAGAACTTTGATTCGCCCCGCTGTAAATACCCAACCGTGTGATTTGTGCAACGGTGCCAAATGCGTTGCTGCGGGGAGACTTTTCAGAATGTGCAGTGATGCTAGTTATAGAATAAAAAGGGAAGTGTGGTGAAAAGAGGCAGAGTGCTAACATGAACGTGGGGCGTTCAGGTCCGCTAGAGTGGAGGAAGAGGAAGACAGGTGTTCAAGACTTTGCTCAACAGATGTTGAAATGTCCCGAGCGTCTGTTGAGGGCAAACGGAAGTTTGCTCGCAGGCAAGTAGGTCTCGCTGCAACATGTGTTCAACTGTTGCCCCACATCGCACTGCAGGGATGGATTTGTGTCTTTTCAACACCTTACTTTCAGTCCATAAACAAATACAGCGTGGTCTTCCTAAAGAGAAAGCTTGATGCATTTTCAGTTGTGGTAAAACAGCACAATAAAAAAAAAATCTTAAAGATAAAGATCACAATCAGCTGCCATTTTGTAGCCCTCACATTAGAGTCAGCAATGCTACTTACACTTGCCCAGACTTTTTTTTGTACGTAATCATATATCATACTTACATAGTCTTGCAGTCCAGACATACTTTTCAGTGTCATTCCGTGGAACTGTGCACACAAAATCAATTCTAGCCTGTTATCGGTGGCCTATCAAGTCCATTTATACGTCAAATACAAATATTTACACTTCAAATATATTCAGAGCTGAGTTGAGCTGCGGCCAAAGCACGTATTGCCCTTTGCCATCCAGATAGAGTTTCACTTTGCCCCTGAAAAAGCACCCAGCCCTTCACTAAAAAGAGCTTGTGTCTAATGTGTCTCCCTTTGGACGGGAACATATGTTTCTTTCTTTCAATGGAGACAGGCACACACAGACAGAGAGGGAGAGAAAAAAAATGGGGATGAAGGAAGGAAACGGGTCATATTGGGTGATCATTTAGCAGTGGCGTCGGCGTTTAAGTCCCGGCTGTCACCTTACTGAACAAACACTGCCTCTGTGTTGAGCTGATATGGTCTTTGTGGATGGAAGGCTGGGTGAGGCTCGGTGGAGTTTGCCGTTCATGTGGTTTCGTCTCGGCTGCAATCTCATGAAAAAGGGAAAGAAAAAAACTTTACACTTCTACACTCTTCAAATCACTTGAACTCACACCTATTTCCATGTGCTTCAAAGCACAGGGGAAATAGAGCAAAGCAACATCTGAAGTTATTCTGCAGCACAGATAAAACACTATCAGGAAATAAAAAGACACACACACACACACACACACACACACTCACTCACTCACTCACTGAAAACAAAGCGTGGCACAGCACGCCCATTGCTTCAAAACACAGCCACCGCCTTTCACTACATCGTTAATACCAGACATTTTATATCAAGCGTTTTTATTTGTTGTTCATAAGACTTCCATAATGCTTTCCGATGATGCGACCGCTACTCTGAGAGGAGGCAAGTAAATCTACAGCCTTTAGCGTCCATTTCGACTCCTGGTGCATATTGAGCGCTGCTGTTTTAGGCCTCATGTGTGCATTGGCCCCCATCTCCCAGCTCTATCTTGTGGTTATGATATCATAGAGAGAAAAACAAGGGCATTTTCTCCTAAGTGCACCTTGACACATTAAATATTCATCCGACCACAGAAACCCCTCTGAAATGGGGATGGTGTGGAGCTCTCGCACCCCTCTGGCCCCCGGCTCTGGAGGAGATGGAAGTCAAATGTTGGCGGTCGAGGCAGACACGCTGTGGCTACAGTCAGGGTCAACTGGACAAAGAGAGCCTATTAACACAAGGTTTAACTGGAGCATATAGGTTCCGTCTCCCTGGCTGTGACTCTACTGATTCAGGTAGACGTTGAGAGGAAAGTTATTCACTGCAGAAAAGTATTAATAAGACTCAATAGTCAGGGAAGAAATCAAGCTTAAAGTAGGGCTGTCAGAGGACTTGAACCACATACGGGGAGGTACCGGTATATGGTGGTGATTTTAGCTCAAGTCAGATCTAAAGAACTTATGTATGGCCAAAATCCAAGTGAGAAGGAGAAGGGGCATTTTAAGGGAAAAATTATTCCCCTTTGGATTAGAAGAAATACGTGTGCTGCATTCCTGATTGGTGTATTGAGTGTCCAAAAGACAGTCAGAGAGAAACACAGACAAAAGTGAAAGAAAGTTTTGCGCCGCCTCTCTTGTTGATTAGTGATGTTAACAGCGACTGTGGGCTCCGGGTTGATGAGCTCCAGGCTTTGTTCTGATGAGGCTAAACGTCTCCCTCTGACAGCCCACTGAACCCCCTACTGGACGCTATGAACTGAGTGTCGCCAAACCCACTGTCAACTTGCCAGCTGGAACTGGGCCACGGGATCCACAGCTAGTGTACGTGTATGTGTGTGCGCTCGTGTGCAAAGCTCAATGATCACTTTCATCCCTAAAGAGCCAGTCAATTCCTCTCAGACCACCATTGGCCACAGAAAAAGAAACTGACCAATTATCATTTTTTTCCCTGCCCGTCTGTCTTTTTTTTCCAACCAGCGAGCGGTGGGATGTATCATTTCCCTGACCTCAGCCGTTTGAGGTGGTGTAAATCTCTTAATAACTACACAAGGACACATATAGGGGCTATATTTGGAGGGCTGCTTCCCCTGGCCGCCCCTGCTCTGGCCTGGAACAGACAGTAGCCACAGTGTCTATGTGGGTGATGGAGCCTGGACCTGGCGCTGTGTGTGCGTGTGCGTGCGTGTGTCCGAAAGCGACAGTAGGAGAGAGAAAACCCTGGCCTTCATTCCTTCCATCACCGTTTAAAAAGAAGGCAGACTGGCCGCATGCATGTGAGCATGAATAAAAAAGATGTTCCTGACTAACTGCACGGAGCGAACTGGTGGGCCGATGAGTTAAATCACACACATACACACACACGTACAGAGTCCTTTCCCTTGGCGTCCTACGTCCTAGTGCTCGGGGGAAAACAAACAGCAACAGAATCGCTGTCTCTGCTCAGACAGATTAGTCATGACCACGTCTTACTCTTTCTCAACACAAGTTAAGTGCATCGTAACTGTTAATAAGTGGGTGTGAATCAAGCAGCACCAAAGTATTCTGTGCTGCACTTTTGACAGTTTGGACAGCAGGAAGTTTGATTTTAGAGCTCGTGTGCATTCAGACATTGTGTCTGTGCATCCGTGTGCGGCTCTGTGCCCTGTCTGTATCTGTAGGGATGTGTGTTGGGGGGGATGGGGGATGGGGGGCGTCAAAGCTAGACATTTCTATATAGTTCGTAAAGGAGGGGATTGAGGGGAGGTGGTGGTGGTCACAAACAAATGGACAGAGCGGTAAACGAGAGGAAACTTTACCCATGGGTCAGCCTCTGAGGGAAGATATATTGCCCATGGGTCAGTGGAGAGAAAGGACGGGCAAAATCCATATTGGTCCGTCTGCCTTGCCCCCTTTATATAGTGATAAAATATTCAAATCCAGCCATTACTTCACATTAGGCCACTCTGTAGAGATGCCAGGGAGAAAACCACAGAATGTATACATGCTGGTTCGCACACAGTTTTGGTGCATTGATAGTTACATTAAAATCTCTTCCTCCCATTAGAGGCACAGCCCTCATCCGGACTCACGTCTTGACATTTAAGGTGTGTTCACATGTGGAGCATGCGCATGTTGTGTCCATGTGGAACATGTGTATTTGTACATGTAAGTGTACATGTGAGTGTTTACATAAAAGGCATGAACAGGGTTTTTTTTTCCTTCTTCTTACCATCTCCCTGAGTGGGGACATCAAAGTGATAAGCGCGCTTAGTGTTTTGGTTTGTTTTCTGCGTCTGGATAAAAGAGATGCTGCAGATATGCTTCACTTGCTCAGGGTTAATTCTCACCTCCTATACAAACACACACACACACGCACACAAACAAACACATACATCTGCAAAAGCTCTTACAGTCCCTCTCTTTCTCTCTGTTATTTAAGACTGATGACTACATGGTTTGGTAGCCTTGTCTGGGTGTTTCCTTCTGACTAAGTGCTTTGTCAGTCAGACCTGTGTGTGTGTGTGTGTGTGTGTGTGTGTGTGTGTGTGTGTGTGTGTGTGTGTGTGTGTGTGTGTGTGTGTGTGTGTGTGTGTGTGTGTGTGTGTGTGTGTGTGTGTGTGTGTGTTGAAGATAAACATCGCTTAACTTCATCAAATTCGCAGAAACGCCTGATGTAACAAGTCATAGTTCATTACTTCTTAGACTTAAGGTTCAGGGAAAACAACATTCCTCAGGCAATTATTTTCAACCACTTACGATATGGTTATCGGCGGATGACGCGGCAGCAGGTGCAGCTTGGGCAACACTTAGCGTCTAGCCAATGTATTTCAAGGTCTGCTATCATTCTAATAATATTTTTGTATTTGGAAGCTGAAAACATGGTGACAGTCTCCCCCTCTCTCTCCCCCTGTATATGATTCAATCCTGTGTGTGTGTGTGTGTGTGTGTGTGTGTGTGTGTGTGTGTGTGTGTGTGTGTGTGTGTGTGTGTGTGTGTGAATTACAAATCAAATGAGGATGTTGATGGTCTTCACAGTCCTGAATCCCGTTAATTACACTTCAGACAAAGACAGCTTCTTTTACCACGACAAACCGCCCAGATCCATTTAGCAAGTAGGGGTGAGAAGTTTTCCAAAAAAGGACTCTTATTGTTTTTGCTCGCTGGAAATATAAAAGCGCCATTTTGTGCAATTTTCATTCAGGTGGTAAATTGGCAAGACCTTGATTTCTCCCTTACCCATCCTGCTCATGTTGCTTTTTCAGGGCACAGAGTGAAGCTTGAAGACCCGCAGAAGATGCAGTTCTCCGACAGGCTGTCGGAGATCGAGCGCTACCAGCGGAGTATGCGAATAGGCCCAGTGAACAACAATCCCCGCCCCATCCACCAATCCCACCTCAGCACCACACAAGGTGAGAATCACTGACTCCATACAACCACAACCAACCAACCTTCCCATAACCACCACCACACTGTCACTCGATGAACTGCCATTAAATACTTCCTTCAATAAAACAAACATTTAGTTTTATTTGGCCAGTGGGTAAGCTTTCTGCAACACAAATCTGTTACACATCAACACAGGACAAGCCATTCACCCAGAATTCAACTGAGCCATGTGCCTCCTTCCTCTAGGAGGGCTTTTGAGTTTTGTTTCACTAATCTGGGAGCTGTTATACATGTTGGTCATCCAAGGGGAAGCTCGTGTCAGCTCTGTCCCCGGATGCCCTGCGTTGGTGGGTCTGGGCCCCACAGTGTGCAGGGTTGAGTCTGTGGCCAGGTGGCGTGGCGGGCGCTGCCAACCCAGCTTGGCCTGGGTGCTGACGCTGGCCTCCACACACACACACACACACACACACACACACACACACACACACACACACACACACACACACACACACACACACACACACACACACACACACACACACACACACACACACACACACACACACACACACACACACACACACACACACACACACACACACACACTACAGCCTCAGGAATGTAACAGCCGCCTGCTACCTTGGCAATCACGTCACTCTCAGACTGGTCGAATGTGTGGGGGCGTGGGGGGGGGGGGGGGGGAGAGGGGCTGAGACTCAGACTGAGGTGGCGCGATGGAGAGTAGGGGGGTTGTTTTGAGCATATGTGTGTGTGTGTGCGCTGTGGACAGCTGCGTGGGTGATGGTCGGAGGGAGGACGAGTGTTTCGCTCTCCATCATATGTCACTGCCTCTGCAACAGGCTGCCATGTCAGGAAGCATGCAGACTAAACACACACACACACACACACACACACACACACACACACACACACACACACACACACACACACACACACACACACACACACACACACACACACACACACAGAGAGAGAGAAAGAGAAAGAGAAAGAGAGCGAGAGAGAATATGTTTTCCTCTCCCGCCTACTCTCTAGTTCTCATGCTTGTTAATGAATCTCATTACCTTTGTATCGGCATGTCGCTGTGTACAGGAGGGCTTGTTTGGGAGCCCTGGGCCGTGTGTGGGCGGAACAGTATCAGTGTGTATCACAGCTATACACCAGTGTTTGGCCTTGTGCTCCGCTTAGCCAGCGCTGAGTCACCAGTACGGTCCTATCTGACAGCTGACTGTGGAAAACACAGGGTCTTTTACCCCGCACCCCCATGCCCTTACTCACTGTTGGTGTTGATTCTGTTCCCTCGCACGGCCAGTACCAAGCAGATAACATGTCAGCCATTTTAGAAACACCGCCGACCGGTTAAACTGAAAATAAACAGCGCGGAGCTTCAACACAATACAGCCACTGTGATGATAATTTTTGGATGATTTAGAGTTTGGCGTGAGCCCTGTATGTTGTCTGCCAATAAAAAGCCCCCTGCAGCTAAGCTTTTACTGGGAGCTTTAGGTTTCTGAAAGCTGACTTGAATAAAGAAGGTGGTGGGGGGGTGGTGGCTCCAGAGGTGTACAGACTTGGTCCAGACAGCAGACGAAGAGCAGCTCTTTGCTCCGCACTCGTCTGCATCACACAGGATTAGGGCGGGAATTAGAGCGTCACGGGTTCGTCAGGCTTCAAAGGCCTGCGATGTTGCAATGCACACACGTACGGGACGTACACTATGAGTAGACACAACACATTAACATCAGTCGGACCTGTCAGAGACTGTAAAGACCTTGAGCTTCGCGTTACAGCTGCCAGTGACTTGAGGCCGTCTAGAAGAAGTGTGTGTGTGTGTGTGTGTGTGTGTGTGTGTGTGTGTGTGTGTGTGTGTGAGTGAGACAGAGGAGGGGAAGGGCTGTAAAAAACCACACACCTTAATGTGTGGTATTACCATCATGACGGCATACCGCAGGGCAAGAGTGGTAAAATAATTAAATAACAGAGCGGAGGGCCCTTCTCCCTCCCACCTCGTCTATCTGTTTGGATGAGCGGCAGCCTGGAGATGTATGTCATCTCGCAGGATCACACAGAGAGCTCCTGTACGTGTCGGAATCGTGCACAGACAACAGCATTACAGTATTACAATCAAAGCTCAAACAAAAACAGACTTGTAATAAATCCCGCTCAGAGACACAGCGAGATGTTTACATATCAACAGCACACACGTCTCTGCCTACGGAGGCCCCTGCCAGACACTGTTGTATTTTGCAGATACTCTAAATCCTGGGGCCTGTTTGTTTGAGAATTGCCGGTTGATAGATCGCCCATCAACACGTTATAATTAAGTGAATTCCCGTCTCACTGTTACAAAAGATGTTGTCCATTATCCCTGGGCTGGAACCGTGGGTGTTATGTCCTCCCCCCCCTTTGAAGACAAGTGAATAAGAAACTACAGTGTCATCTCCTCCTAAAGCCTCCTTGCTTCATTTTGTTGTCTGAGCCATGAAATACTGTCTCAGTTTTGTTGTCAACAGGACATGTCTTCAGACATCTGCTCAACGTTACACTGGATTCTTAAATCACACACACGCACGCACGCACGCACGCACACACGCGATTGCAACATAGGCACATTGAAAACTCAAAACACACACACACACACAGAGAGAGAGAGAGAGAGAGAGAGAGAGAGAGAGAGAGAGAGAGAGACAGACAGACAGACAGACAGACAGACAGAACACAGTTCCGTGCTAGTGTTGCAAGCTCTCTGTTAGTGCCCCAGACAGACAGGGTAATTAAGAGCTCATTACAGTGCATGCAGTGACAGGATTCCTGTACGCTGGCAGACGCTGCATTGGCTGCTTGTTTTTGTTCTTCGTTGGCCACAGGTAAGCCTGCTAGACATGTGGAATGATTCTCGGATAAGGGCGGAGGCAGTGTGTGTGTGTGTGTGTGTGTGTGTGTGTGTGTGTGTGCGTGTGTGTGCGTGTGTGTGGCCGTGTGTATGTGGTTGGAAATGCGTGGTTCAGCTACTGCAGTCGAGCAAATCTGACACTTAGACAATCAAGTACTAAATTGTTAGTCTGGTTTTCAAAACCTCAAGTGAGGTACCTGAGTATACTATGTGTGTCTGTGGGTGGCAGTCCAACCCCCCCTCCCTTCCTCTGATAAAGAATGCTGTTTCTACCCTAACTGTAGCATCGCATTTATAATCTATACATATTTCTTTCCCGTCCTGAGAAAAGCAGACAGCGGTTTGGAAATTTAGATTTCAGTGTAAAGCGGACAACAGACACAGTTTTACCTTGTTCCGTTTGAAATGCAGACAGAGCTCAACAAGCCCCTGGCACAGCCTCTAACAAGTGAGCCGAGACGAAAGCGGCTCTTTTAACTTAAATGTATTTTAAAAGTGGGAGGGAGCGAGAGAGAGAAAGAGAGTGGTAAAAAGAAATACAGCGGCAATTGAATCATCCCAAAAGAAAGTCCTGGCACTTTTTGAGGTGGTATCGTTTAACATGTTATTTGTTCCAACACCTGTGAGTTCCTCTCTGAAGATGAATATCAGATACTAGCATAACGTTCCGCCATCAAGTCAAGTGCTCAGTGCTTTGATGATGGCCCAAAAGCATATGTGTGTGTGTGTGTGTGTGTGTGTGTGTGTGTGTGTGTGTGTGTGTGTGTGTGTGTGTGTGTGTGTGCCTGTCTAAGTGTGTGACCCATGCGGTGATGTTATTAAAAATGACAGTGAAATGTTGAAATAATATATGACACAGTTCATTTTTAAACGTACTCAGCATTAGTCTTGCTAATTCTGTTTTAAAAAAGGGGCAAACTTTTCCCGGTAATGCCACTTCCACAAATGTTGGTACCTCTGGCTTCCTGCTGCACAACTGGCACACATGTGCTGCAGCTGTGCCCCTCCGGTTCAGTATGTTCGGGCCGCGGCCTCTGGACCGGACTTGAGAAAAAGTCCCGTTTGATGGAGGACCAGCCCAATGCAGCCCAACGTGCCCCTCCCGCCTCGTCCACAGTGACCACACTGTTTACTCCACATAAACAAGCTGGTCCGGCCCCCCAGGTTCGAGGCAGTACTCCGCTACTGGCGCTCACACTAATTCACACATCCAGGACGACATGATCAGCCAATTAGAAGCAAGAGCGAGACAGGAAATTAGCACCGTCAGGTAGCTGTGGTATGGACTTTGGAGCATAGCTGTCACACTAGTTGGGTTTCATGCTGAATTCTGCCAAACCCGAGCAGGAAGCTGTCCCTCTGAGGCCAATACAACCAAAACGAGCAGGAATCTGGACCAGTCCTTTAGACACTCTGTTTTACTTCTATACGCCACTATTTACATAATATGTCAATGGCCGCCACGGAGTTTATTTGTTATGGTGCCTGAAAGCTTCACTTGTGGTTACTCGCTTTTTGTGACCCTGAGATGAATAATTCAAACTGAAAATGTTTCTGTTCTCCTCCAACACAAAAAAAAATGAATCTTTTGAAGCTGCCTGCTCGGTGGAAAAAAAAAAAAAGAAGAAAAAAAGAGAAGTGAGAGCAAGTTGTTTTTTACCAGACTCAACTGTTTGTGTAAGTTATAATTTCACATCAGAGTCGGGCTGCGTTTTACATTTCAGCAATTACAGAAACTACATGTGTGCCATGAACAGTCTCTATTGAGTCTGGGGAGAAGGGAAGGGCCGGGGGACGACGAGCTCTCAAAGAGAACATAGGATTTTTCAGCCCATGTGTTTGTTTTCGCTCATGTTATAAGTGAGGGCTCAAAAGACATATCAAATGTCCCACATAGCTGAGCCAAGGCCGTGTTCCTCCCCTCTCTAACACGCTCTCTTTCTCTCTCTCCTTCCCTTGCTGGCGTCTTTCTTTCTCTCTTGCTTGCTCTCTCACATTCTCTCCCCGTTGCGACGCCTAAGGCCTAAGCGAAGCAGGAAGCCAGCACAAGGACTGGCATTCACTGTGTCTCAATGACACGCTTCATTATGGCGGGCGCATTACATGTCTCAGAGGCGTTTCTGGATCCCAAAGTCACGAGGATGGACGGCATATCCCCGGCCATCCCTTTGATCCACACACGCACTTTAAAAGCAGTGCATGTGTTTATTTGTGTCCTCCCAAAAACTACACTGGCAGCACCCCAAAGCAACTTATTAGTGACGCAGTTGCCACTTCTTCCCATTTCAGCCCCTTCCTTCCCCACTCCGAGGCTCCACCCAGGGGGTTGGGCCTCTTATTAACAGGGGTAATCTGTGCCTCTGGTATTGACGTTGTCTGCTGGCCAATCAAAATATTTGAAGGAAATGTTTATTTTCTTGAGCGAATCGTACCAGCTGCTTGCAAGCCTTTCTGAATAAGGCCATTTATGCGTAAGAATTTGCCATTGTGAGGCATAGTGCAGGACCTCTCGCAGACTGAGTGCTGATTTGGGCCTTTGCAAAGGAAGCGGAGGAGCTCCAGGGGAAGCAAAGATCTTACACAGGCTGAGCCCGGTTCGGCTACGCAGCCCAGCGTCAGCCCCCTCCCTGCCGCTGGCATCCTTCGCCATCCCTAATTGCCCCCGACAGGAGGTTAGGAGTTTAGTATATTGCGGTGTCTCAACAGCGGAGGGCAGAGTCATAGTGATAACACATGTTTTCTGTCTCTATGATGAAAATATTTACGTGCGTTTGAGGGAAAAACAATGAGTTCAAAGGCACGTAGACTAGACTTCTGTACAAGCCATGTCCACAGATCTCTGTTCGAGTTGCCTTGTAACAAATGCACCCTCTCAGACCGGGAGCAAACAGCCCCTGCTTGTGTCAGGCCTCCTGCGGTGTGGCCGTTGAGTGTGAAGCAGGGTCCCACGCGTTGGGCCAGTAGGTCCGTGACCCCGCATCGCTTCCTGACAGCTTGGCTGGACAGGCTAGTGAGTGTCCTGCGCTTCACAGGTCTCCGCTGCCTCTGCAGTGTCTCGTCTGAAAGACCCAAAAATATCTCCCATGCACCCATCAGGCATGTTTTTCCAAGCCGTGTCTCACTCTGGTGAGAAAACCACCCCTCCTCTTCCCAGTCTTCGCTGCTCAGTCAGCAGAGGCCAACCTGTGACAGGAAGACACAAGACTCCAAACCGCCAGATGTCAAGACAGTTTTGACAAGTCTGTCATGGATGGCTTTTTTGGAACATGCTTCAGATTTCTATGGCACAGGCAGCAACTTCCCCACCCCCACAATCAGCTCATTTCTCTGCATTTCACCAGAATTTCTATTTTTTTTTTAAATTTCTGCATGAACGTCCACTGATGTCACGTTGACCTACTCTTCATGTTATGTGTTACACCAGCCCTGTGGCAGGAGCAGATGGAGACCCCCGCTCTGAAAACCTGCAAGGTGGAGGAGGACCTGAGACCATGGCCTGGTGAGACATGCAATATCCTGTCTAACTTCTTTGTGACCAAGCTTTTGGCAACTCTTCCGAGGGCCTTTTTAAACGTTTTGTTGTTGACCAAACCTGAGGTGAATCAGAAAAATTTGCATGCCCGTGCTTTGGTGTGTGCGTTGATGAGAAAATTGTTTCCAAGAGTGGTTGTTGGCTGCTAAGACAATCATATTGCGAGGCCCAATTAACCAGTAGCATGAGGGGTGAGGTCACCCCATGTCCTAAATTACCAAGTATGAGCATACAGGCTCGATAAATACAGAGGAGATAATTGACGCACTTTGGACTGCCAAAGACAGTTCACACCTTCCAAAGGGTACATCTTTTTAAGAACAGCTCTAAACAAACTGGAGATTTCCAAACTTATTAATTTTAATTAGTAGACACTGACACCATTTCAAACAAACAATAGAGAAGTTGAGCAGCTGAATATGCAGGCGTGACTCAGGGTGTGCCACTCGTTGCGACAATTTTGGAGTCGGTTTAGTTTTGCCCATAGGGCATTACTACAACCCAGAACATTCCACGCTGCCGGCCTTCTTCTCCTTCCTCCTCCTCCTCCTCTTATTCTTTCCCTCACCCTTTCATTTGTTGCATTTTTCATCTTTGCTGCCATTGAACACCACCCTCAGTCTCCTGTCCGCCCCCTACCCAGAAACCACCACACCAGACACGCTGAGTCACACACTAACACTGTGATGAGGACAGACATTGAGCACACGGGAAGATAAAGCCTTAGACTGAATTGAATACGATTGAGTGACAGTTATTAAAAGGTTACATTTGAAATTCCTGTCCATTGCCACAGAGACATGGCAGAGATGGAAGAAAGCAAAATGAGTACTGATTAGGGCTGAACGATTAATTGCATTTGCGATAATATTGCAATATGATAAAACGCTATTTTCTAACCGCAAGGTCAAATTGCAAATCGCAATCGCAATATCTGTTAAAAAAAATCGCGATTCAATACTTTCCCCAAATTGTTCATTGTAATCTGCAATTACAGTATACAGTGCAAAGTCTATGGCCAGCAATGAAGTACATCTCTCTTAGATTAACTTAACAAACAAACATATGAATCATGTCAACTTGTTTGTTGATGCATTAGGCAAATCTCTTTTTTTTTTGTAGTTGTAAAACATCCTTTACCTTTGCTTTTACAAGTTGGGGAACATGCAAATCCCTCCACGCTCACATGATAAGGTGCCTAACATGGAAGCTTTGGAGCTGGTGACCACGGTGTCACAGTACAGACAGAGGTGATTATCATTTGCATTCGACACGATGATCCGGCTCCAAAGCCTTGGCTCCTAAATAAACACTGGAAGATCATTTGTGTTCGTTTGGATCTCCGATTCAACTCTGCCCTGGCATCATGCTGCCTTGTTATCATCGCCCTTTTATCAACAGTGAATACTCTGGCCTCCATTTAAACCCCCCGAACCAGTCAGTGAATCAGACAGACATGCTCTATCTCTGGAAGGAGATTTAAAATCCATAATACCACAATAGCCAAGTTTAGGGATGAGATGAGAGAAGACACACTCTCACTGCGCAGCGCGGTGTGTCTTTACATGTGGCTGGATGAACCAGAGGGTTTCTCTCCACATTTTCCTTACCTCCACTCATTTGCCTGAGACACCATTGCCTGGGCGCTGGCCGTCACAGTTTGCATCAAGCCTGAGTAAACATTTCACAGGTGAGCGCTTGGATTTGCATCTCCCCATTGCCAGCCACCGCATGTGGACACACACATATATACACGCGCGCACGCGCGTACAATTACACTTACATGGCCGTCTCAAACGTGGCCTTGTGTTAACAACCAAAATCAGTTTCTCCCATAAGCAAATGAGGCAAACCTCCTGTCATATCTGGGTTACACGCTTGACTGTGGACTAGTGGACCTCTTGAGCTAAGCAAAAAAGGGTTGAGGAGGACTGCGCCCGCGGTGCTGCGGAGTTGAGCGTGTGGTGCTCTGCTTCGGAGCTAGAGGAGAAAAGTAAAATAGAGAGCATTGGAACACTATGTTCTCTATAAAAACCCTGATTCCCCGCTACCCGCTTCATAGCCTGGGAACATCACAGACGGCAGACTGTGCCAGCTCGCCCTCTGGGGTCCATCCCCTCTCCTGTCCCTGCAATTTAGTCAACACATTTCAGATGAGCCTAATGGAGATCATGTGTGGTTTTGGGCCGCAGAGGTTACAGGCAGCTACTACTAGGCTCAGCTAGGAAGACCCTCTCTGCCAAAGATACACCACTGTTACCACAGCCATAACAGTGAGGCCTGTACTTACACTGGGTGGGGGAGGGTGGGGATGCAGTAAGGTATGCAACATGGTTAAAGGGGAGGATAAGCAGACAGCAAAACTTTGCTCCTCAACTATAGAACAGTTTGTTTAGCCCTCTCCTCCAGAGGGAGCTACTGTAATGTAGAGCATTTCGGGGTGGCAGCAGGCTCCCGCTGGCTCACGGCCAAGAGGCTGGTGCTGCACAAGCCCATTAAGGTGTTGTGATAAGTGTCCAGTCCAGTTTCCGTTGACAGAACACAGGAGTCGGTCCCCACCGCAGTTTAGCCAACACGTTTCCACCGACTCCAATTAAACGGAGATCCTGAGCAGGGTGGGCCGCAGCAGCCAGAGTCATCAAGTCCCCCACGCCACACATCCCCTCCCCAGCTTCACCCTGAAGCCTAAATTTAGCGCGGACAGAGAAAGGGAGACACAGAGAGAGAGAGAGAGAAAGACAGAGACGGAGGGGAGGGGGGTAGACAGAGAGCACAAAGACTTTTTGGGAGTCCGGTAGGAATTAGTGGGCCGACTCCACTTCACCCGAATCAACAGCAGCTGAAGGCTTGAATTTTCCTCGCGTGAAATCAGATATGGAGCCTGGTAGACTCTGGAAAAAGAAACAGCCCCCCCACCGCCAAACTCCCTCATCCCAAAAAGAAGAGGAAATTCAACTGCAGAAGTGTGCTGTAAAAGAAAAAAGAAAAAGAGAGAGTCTAGCAGGGGCCATGGAAATTGCAAAGGAACAGATTTTTTTTTTCGTAGCTGAAAATGGACCCAGTTCTCCAGACATAGGGAAAAGACATTTCAACAAGACCGTGGCACGCAAGTTTGGCATTCTCCCCCCTCAGGGCTGTGGCGTGCAAGCGCTTGCTATTTCACAAATACAAGCTCTCTTTTCTCTGCCATCCAAATCCACATTTTACACTTGCAGTCATGTGGGCACATTGGACCCGTGAAAGCCACATGCGGACAAACAAATGATTATGGATGGAAGGTGTGCGTGCGTGTAGGTGGTTGTGTGCGTGTCTACATGTGGCAGGTGTGGATGGAGTGTCATGTACATTGACACCAGGTATGAGGAACTCTCCCTCGTCACTGTACAACCAGGTTAAGGGCGTATACAAGTTGCAGAATATTTTGGCCTGGCCACCTCAGCTTCTTCCAAGATATTTGAGTGCCATGAGCACAAAGACTCAAGACACTTAACTTGTCAGCCAGGACTTCTGCCTGTATTATGATGCATGTCAGGTGACTACCTGATTATAAGCTACAGACTAACCTGAGTATTCAATAAGGATGTGAAATGCTATAGAAGTTTACTAAGCAGGGCCCAAGTGGCTTAATAATCATAAAAACCCCTTCCACGATCTTAATGGGGACCATAACTTTCGTTGTGTTATGGCCCAAACTCAAACGCTCCAGTAGGTGGCAGCGTTCAGAAGTTCTACATGACTTGAGGACTGTGCACGGGTTAAAAAGACCGAAGCTCAGGATGCAAGATCAGCCAATAATACTCTTCAGTTGAGTGAGTGGGGCAATATGGTGTTTGACTTAAGGAACTAAGCTGGTGACAGTGGCGGCCCCCCGAATCTCAGCGAAAGCGAACTGCCAAGTCGAACCCTTGAGCAATATTTCTATTTCCCCTTTGTCAGCTGAATAAATTAGAAGGTGTGCAGTGAAACTGAAGTCCGAACAGCTGGGTTCAACTGTGCTCAGTTACCTGTGAGGTTACACTTAGCAGTTAAATCTGACAGGTCCCGGACTGTGATACACATTAGAAGGTTATTCACATAGAAACACACTTTCTCTTCCTTTGCCGAAACCCACTTTCCTTACATTATCCTTTTCCGTCTCTCCCTCTGCCTCCGACTGTGACAGTCCGCCGCTGTCGCCCAAGTATGATTTACGATGAGTTGCACAACAAGCCATCGGTGTTTATACAGAGCACCCTTCACCACGGACAATACCCCTTTTCATTGGTCGGAGAAAGACGGAATACTGTGCAAGGCTCGTTTTGAGGGAGTGGTAGGACTTAGGGGAGGGGACCTTTTCATAACTTCAGTCTTGTGCACAGGGCTGTGGGATGACGTGCTGTCAGTGCTTGATGACTCTTATTAAGCTAAAAAATGTCTCAGTTCATTACATTGAGCAGACATTTCCGTGGACGGGCATATCGCAAGAAATCTGTGCTCAGAATTGGGGGATTTGGGTTTGCTGACCTTGAAATCTGGGATGTTGTTTTTTTTTTTTAAGTAATAGAAAATGGGAAATCTCTGAACCCATCTTTTTATAATCACAACATCAGTTTTAATCTGTTGCCCTTTGTGTTTCTGCCAACAGGGAGTACAGATCTCTTCCAACAGAGGACCACCTTCCCATCTCTGTCGCCGCTGACTGACCCTCGCTTCTCAGACCCACGCATGCATTACCCTGGGGCCTTCCCTTACTCTGCCAACACCTCCAGCACTGGCATCAGCGGCCTCAGCATGTCAACCGCTTCTAGATACCACACCTACCTGCCCCCACCCTACTCAAACAACCAGAGCCAGAACTTCCAGTCCAATTCCTACCTGTATTACGGCACAGGCTCTGGATCCTACCAGTTCTCCATGGTGGCGCCGGGGAACACCGGGGGCGAACGCTCCCCCACCCGCCTGCTGTCCTGCTCGGGGGCCGGGGGTGCCGGGGGGACCAACAGTCTGATGAATCCTGGCCTGAACACTCAGAACGAGGGGGTGGAAGCCGACGGCAGCCACAGCAACTCGCCCACGGCCATGAGCGCTTCGGGCCGTTTGGATGAGTCCGTCTGGAGGCCATACTGACTGACAGACAGCTAGACAATCAGAGGGTGTGGGAGAAGTGGGGGGGGGGGGGGGGGGGAGTAAAGAAGACAATGAACCCCAAAAAAAAGCTGAACACTGAAAGAAAAACAAAATCTTACCAAAAAAAAAAGATAAATGCTGCATGTTTGTCTTTTATTTCTCCAGCATTCGCTTTAAAATGCTTTTGTGTTTTTACAACTCTCCCAAGACTTCCATGTGTTTTGTAAAGTTTGAGTTAACTCCTGCACCGTACTTAAACGTGTACTCTTAAGAGACTGTAAAAAAACATGTGAATCGGGATGATGTTCAGCCGAGACTGTAAATAGAAGTGAGGATAATTAAACCATCAGAAAGTTTCAGGAACATTTTTCTGGCGTAAACCAAAGACAAAAAGAACCAGAGACAATGGAGCAGATGAGGACAGCTGATGAACTGATAAAACACACTCATCGAGCAGCCTGCTCAGACTGATCCAACTTACAGGGCTGTTGGATAAGAGCGGTCGGACTGAAGGTTCGCTCCGGGAGTGACTCCGACATCCTACCAGGGCGCGGACGCACTGCTGTGGCAATCGGTTCTGTAACGCTTTAATTTCTGTAAAAAAAAATGAAATATTGCAAAAACATCGTCAGTTGTGAAAACATCCTCAGACACATCCAGGGCAGTTTCATGTGCTCACGGTGCATATATGCATATGCAGGTGCCTTATTGCCTCATTCATTATCCAAATGAACACAAAGCCATTGGTGCCACGGTGGACGTTTGAACAAAATCACTGCATATTTGAGAGAAAGGCATCTGATGTGTCAGGACTCACATGATTAAGAAAAAGATTCTCCTCTGCTGTGTCATCAGCGTATCACGTTTCAACAGGACAATGGCTGATGTTTTGAGGAATGTAACAGACAAATGCAGAGGAGTCTTTATCGGGTTCTTCTTTTCCAGGAATGTTTATAGTCCTGTTGTTTCTGCTCTTGACCTTTTTTCTTTAAATTTCCCATCCAATCCCCCTTTTTCTGAAAGTCCTAGACTGGTATTTTTCAACTGGATGACACGGTTTACTTTTGATATTTATTTGAGCCAAATTGTGAGGAAATGTGTGCATATACCCAGAAATCCTAGAGCATTTCTCGCTTCCTTTCCTTTTATACATATATATAAATATAAATACATACAGTATATATACACGATGTTTTGTTAAGTATAAATTTGGAATTTGTGTAATATATTGTTAAATTATGAAAAACAAAATCTTTAATGTAATTATTTTGTCTTCCAATGTAGCTTTGATGCACTAAAAACTTTTATTCCTGATGAACCACGCCCGACAGATTCAGTTAGTCACATGGTGAAACTAGAGCCATAATCTTTTGAACAATTTCCAAACAGCCTTCATCTGCTATAGGAGTCGTTTGCTTAACTTTTGCACTATGTTGGAACTCATTTATCTCATACGGTTTTGCATTTACAAATATCTGAGTCTGCAGAGCTAAATATTGACAAAGAAAAATTCCCGCAGATACATTTGCTGAACAGTGTCCTTTTTTTTTTATTAATCCATAACAATATAATTAATGATTTCAGATTGACACACACACACACACACACACACACACACACACACACACACACACACACACACACACACACACACACACACACACACACACACACACACACACACACACACACACACACACACACACACACACACACAAATTCCCCCTGTCCTGAGGTCATTGCAGTTTCACGTGATCCCTCTGTCCCTGGAGGGGGAAGAGTGTGCAGATGAAGGGATTGAAGGAGGCAGTGGGGTCAGGGTGGTATCTTCTTACAAACACCTAGCACAGTTATGCAAAAAAAGAAAAGAAAAGCTCCCCTTGTTGTGCACAGGTCCCTTTGTTCTGATTAATCAGCGAGCGCTTTGAAGCCTTCACGACGCCGATTCTGTCTCTGCTGGTCTAATTTACTGATCATCGGTGCAAGGGGCTCGCGGCACTGCCAATAATTCATACACCTGCACAGGTTATCTCGGTATAGGCCGCACTGAGGCATTCACGACCGGTATCGGGTGTCCAATGTTTAACCCAGAAAGTCTTCCACAAGAGGGAAGATAGTTAGCAGTCATGACTCTGTACGACGGGTATTTGGTTGCTACGCGGGTGATATTTAATTTCAAAGTGAAAAGTGATCCAAAGCTAGCATTTGCAGCTCAGGTAAAAAAAAAATAAAGACTCTCTGCCTTATTCCTATTTTTTTAAACAATCAGTAACAACGACTCATTCCTATCCCCCTTTGTATTGGAGGAAAACATGTTTCCTGCTCTCTCTTCTGGAGCCTTTATTACCTTACCATACTTACTATTACCTTGTCCATTTTTTATGGGCAAAAAAAATCATGCAGCTAGAGAAACCACATATGAAGTTATATCTGTGTGGTTCATTAAAATGAAAAACCAAAGATCTTCACAACTGCCTGTAATACAGTTTGGATGTTAATGATGGGGAAGATGTGTGGTGAATGAATCATGTCTTGATTGATTGCTAATATCATTCTTAAAGCAAACTGAATTGTATTTGATTGTATATTGGATTAAAAGAGCACAATGTTACATTTTCTTTTATTTCTTTTTAAAAGAATCCCCTTTTCATATACTGAAATGTTACATCATCTTCATGCCTTTGTTTCTCTTTATGCTCAAAGCATGTACATCTGAAAGTGATATGTTAATTTAAGAATCTCATCTACGTATGTTATATCGTTAATGCTTCCATATTGAATGCTTGTAAAATTTGCGGATAATGTAGTTTTTAATCATTTTAATTAAAAAAAACATGTGTCTGACCTTTGCCCTCACACCTTCTGTTCATTTCATTAAAAAGTAAATATCATTATCATTAAAAAACTTTTTATTCAATGAACTCAGGGAGAGGGAATCCTTTTTCTTTCATCTCAAAGGTCCCACCTGCCCTTGTGTGAAAAAACCCCACAAAATTTAGGTTCGATATCTATGGTCACATACATTTCTTGCTTTAAAATAAAAACAGCTCCTTACTAGAACAGTTCTCTAATTTTGAAACTCAATGCTGAAAATTCTGGACTGAGTTTTTACGGTTTAACGAGGCGAGGTGTTGAGTGAAAATGTTAAACGTGGAAGGGCAGGGGGTAATTCATCTTCAGAAAGCCAGACACCGTCACATCAGCTGACAAACGAGCGGGTGGCGGGGGGGGGGGGGGGGGGGGGGGGGGTGGTATAAAAACATAAACATACAATAAAACATATTTATTGTATGTTTTCTTGCATACAATAAATACCAAACATGCCACCGACTCCTTCTCATAACTCAACTCATTGGTAGTTCTTTTCCAATAACTCCCTTCAATAACTATACTCTTCTCTCCCATTAGTGAGACCGTCACTGGCAACTACACACATTTCTCAGAGTTTTGAAAAGGCCTCGGCTGTCAACACGATGGTACCCAGAGCGTAAATAAAGCGCCGCTCAGGAATCCAGCGCCGCCCTGGCAGCCTCCATGTAAGCGTATGTCGGCGAGTTGTCACTTGTTAAAAAACAATACAGGAGAAGCTTGGAATGTCGACCCCCTTTCTTACCGGCTATGTGGTTGTTAATTTATGCGGCGCTGATGGCATCTGTTTGGTCCATTTCAAGCCGGGTCACAAGATTAAACACTCGAGATGCTACCTTGTGGGGTGGTCTGATTTTAGTCGTCTCATGTGGTTAACCTGAAATACAATACCCACAATTCCTCACTCTCAAACTAATGCCACCTGTTGATGTACCACGAAAGGGAATTCACTTCTAAAGGCTTTGTTTTTCCTTCTTCAATTTTTCCCCTCTTCTATTCTCCCTGTTTATACTCTCCTGTATCTCTACTCCTTTCTCTCTTTTATCCTTTCTTCCCATTCATTTCTCTGTGTGCGTGCGTGCGTGTGTGCGTGTGCGTCAGGCCTTCTATGGGGGCAGTGTTGGCAGAACAACAAAGCCTTAGGACACACACACAGCCTTGATACACACTGTATTCAATTAACTCTGCACACTCAAAGCATTTCCACGCACGCACAAGAAACTCATACACACAATCCCCTGCCGACAGATCTCACACCACCCTCCACCCACCAGACGGTCTGAGCTCCACTTCACAGTGTGAGTGTATGACAGATCTGCACCATCTTAAACATTCCCAACCATTTCCTCCAGGTCCCATCACAGTGTGGTGCTCTGCTTCGCTCCCCGCTGATCCCTCCCCACCGCTCAGGAAGCACAAAGAGTAGATGATAAGCTTTCAATTAGACCCAGCTCAAGGGAATTTTCCAGCTGTCTTCACACACTCTGAGACCCAAATCTCTTGTCCACATGTGGGGAGCAGAGGAGCTCTCATCAGGCTCCGTCTTTGTCATGGATGTACATGAGTTGAGCGGCTTTTTTCATCTTCCCTCTGTTCCCCCCGCGCTGTTCTTCCAAAAATTGCATCTCTCCAGGAAAAGGAGGTGAAACCGTTTGCCTGGATGAGGCTGCTTGTCTGGATGTAATTGTAGTCAGCGACGTGACGAATTGGTTTATGAGATGACATAGGAAATCTTTTCGTGGGTAGAGTCAACTGGAGGCGTGATCGTGTCACAGAGAAGAAGAACTAAACAATGAGAATCACTTTGTGAAATACTTCGTCAAGTCAATTATTTCTTCTAATGACCAGCACAATGTGTTTAGATTTTTCATGAAATAATACAAAATATTTTTTCTCTTTTTTTTAATCTAGCCTTGTCCCTCACACAGCTTTATCTTCAACTGATCAGAGAGATGAGAGAAATTAAAGACAGACACAGAAAGAGATGCAGGGGACAGAGAGAAAAAAACTGACGGAGGGAAGGCGGAGAGGGAGTGTTTTGGAAAAAGCACAGAATCGTTAAAGCCCTCTCATTTCTCATGAGCACAGTATCCCGTGTCGCTTCTGTGGTACCTGCATACGAAACCCATTAGGGCCTCTTCTGCAGCCGCTGACCTCTCTTCCCCCCGAACCCGTGAGAAGGAGCGGGCTAGAACCGGCTTGGTTTGGGTGCCTGGTGCATGACCAGAAGTCTATTTTCTAACCAGACTGGTGGTGGGAACAGAGGCTGCCGTCCAAAATCAGGGTTCCCACAGATTGACCGAGAAACACAGGGGCCAGGGGCTAAGAAACCGCCTGAGCTGTGATGCAACCGTTCTCACACTGACGACTTGCGCTGCCTCGCTGACAGCGAGCGGGATGCGGAGGGAGGGATGAGGAAAGAGAGAGAGAGAAAGTGGGCTCTCCCAGTTCAGAGGGATCTCAGTGAAGGTAGTTTCTCATCCATGCCGGGTCTACAGAGACCGCTCTGTGTTACGATACATCAGGCGGCTCCCAGTTCCCACAGTGGAGCACCCCTCTATGGGGGATAGGACTCAGGGCCCGGTCAGACCCAAAGGATCGCTGACGGCTCACAAGAGGCACTTGCAGAAACTGTCTCACTATCAGGTCGATCTCGAGAGCCGCCGTCATAAAACCAAGGTCACTATCGTGTGACTGAAACTGCCTCGCACCAAAATGATCAGATATCAGACAGACATCTCTTCTCAGCAGCGCTGCCAAAACGCACCACTTGAAAATGTCTGTTGTTAACAGAGCTGAAACAATCGTCAGTCACACTGATATCAAGTGGATTTTTAAGTGAAATACTTCTCCAACGTATGAAATCACCAAATAATTACATATTCATACAGAAATGCAAGTGATTATAAATTTCAAGATAGTTGAAAGATGTAATTGAACTCTGTGAAAATAACTTTTCAAAAGATGCTGGAGAGAGGGATCTGTAAGATTTTCAAACGATGTAGCTACGAGGATATTTTACTTGGAAGCTACAATTCAAAGAATTTCCCAAGAGCTCTTACATGTGAGGTGTCAGTAATAACTATTGATGAGGGGTGATAACATGCGGCAACAATCTCAACAACCTTCGGAACTCAGGCTGAGTCGTCCTTCCTCACCCATCTCCTCGTTGGAAACAAGACATGTAAATGAGTCAAACCCAGAAGGCAGACTTTATGGAAACCCAGCAGACCGCTGCTCGGTGGACCTGTGGCCCGGACCATGGTTAGAGGGACGGTTGGAGAGACCACAGTAGCTTTCATTTAGACGTCCTAATGGCTTGGATTTAGATTCCAGTCGTTACACAATGACCACAGCGCTCTGTGTTTAACCAGTTTGCCCTTTATTTGATCAGTTCGTTAAGGAAGCGAAGTAGAACATATGATATGATAAGAGGATAACAGCTCGTAGGGCTTTTTTGTCGACTGGAATAATGAATTGACAAGCTTTTCAAGACTAAATTTAGACATTTGCACTTTACCAGTCAACCAAAAAATAATTGTTTCCAAAGAAAGTAGGACCGATTCCCAGAAACAATGCTAGTTGTTTCCCATACAGATTCATGAGAATTGACAATCTTTTTTTCGCCCCCCCCCCTTTTTATTTTCCCCCTCAGAGGAAATCTGAATAACGATCTGTACATGTGAACAGCGCTTCCTCTATAAAACAGGAAATTAACACACACAATGTAGCTCTCTGCCAGGCTCTCCCCCATACCGGTGGGGTCCTGAGTTTGGGGGGGGGGCGAGAAAGGGAAACTGGGATCCCTGTGGACCAGGTCTCTGTTCACTTCCTGCTAGAGCAGGGGAACACACTACATTTGCAGTTCACATACACACTGTCTATCTTTCTATCTCCCTTCTTTTTTTCAGTCCGTAAAATGAGTTGGATTGCTCAAGTCCATTTCAAGTCATGTGGGAACGTGGACAGTCATTTTTATTCCCACTATCTAATTTAAAAGGAGCAAATTCAAATACATTCGTGCTTTCAATGGTTGGCAGCCAATTTCTTTTGTCTCCTTTGTCCTTCTAAAAGCAAATGTCATGGGACAGACCATCTAACTAGATCAGATGACTAATATCCTTTCACCAATAAGGCTGCATCTGGCTGTGAAGAAAGAGAAATCAGTGAGAACCGCTAAAACCGCAGCCCTACAGACTCCTCTGACCCATAAATCGACAGGCACACAAAATTTTAAAAATCTATTTATATCCCATCATTCTATCAAATTTCGTTACACACAAGAGCCTTAAAAAAAAGGCTATTGTCATCTCTTTTTATATCTTCACATTCTCCAGAGCAACGAATTTGTTGTTTTTGGCACTTTGAACACTACACACTGTCATGAAGACAATCTCAGGTCTGAATGAATCAACAAGATAATGTTGACACCCAATAAAGTGTCAGCTATTGTTCTTAAGACAGGTGAGGTGACTAAAAGCCCTTGTTTTGGCTTTGACTCGTGTGTGTGTGTGTGTGTGTGTGTGTGTGTGTGTGTGTGTGTGTGTGTGTGTGTGTGTGTGTGTGTGTGTGTGTGTGTGTGTGTGTGTGTGTGTGTGTGTGTGTGTGTGTGTGTGTGTGTGTGTGTGTGTGTGTGTGTGTGTGTGTGTGTCACCCCCGTGTCTGGCCATGGCTGCCCCACAGGCCTCTACTAACCAGTTCCCATGGTTCCACTATAGCGGACTACAGAGGACATCCTCTGGGGGACACCTCCCACACACTAGTTTGTTTTCATCCTTAATGGGAGATCATTTTACCCTCTTTACGGTGTGTGTGTGTGTGTGTGTGTGTGTGTGTGTGTGTGTGTGTGTGTGTGTGTGTGTGTGTGTGTGTGTGTGTGTGTGTGTGTGTGTGTGTGTGTGTGTGTGTGTGTGTGTGTGTTGGCCTGCAGACATCAGACACCTTGATTTCCCCTCCTTTTGTTTTGTTTTTTCCACGAGAAAGATGAAGGTAGAAACATTTTTATTTTGAGTGTTTGGAGACGTCTGCTGGGGAGCATTCATATTTTGGAATAATTGCTTTTAAGTGTTGAGATTTAACAGCCAAATGGGCCCTGGAACAAAGAGGGTTTGTGGGGGGAAGGAAAATGAAGGCCGGGTAATGAGGGGGTTTCCTGAGAGATGACAGTGAGGAGGAGGATCAGAGAGAGAGAGAGAGAGACAGATAAAAGAGAGAGCAAATCGGATCAGGGGGTGGCGATTACAACACTGATTCATACTCAAGCCTTTTGGCTGTAAACATGGCCCCAGACTGTGACACACGCCGGTTTGTGCATGCATACACATACTTTATCCTCTCCCAGTCTGAAGCCTACAGGTGTTTGTGCTTTATGAGAGGCCCTATACTGTACCTCAGCAGGGGCTGCAGCAGCAGTGAGCCAAGGAGGATCTGGTCTCTGGGATGTCTTGGCAGATTCAGCCATATCATGAGGTGCTGTCTTCTGGCAGGCCACGCGCAGCAGGGCACAGCAGACCTGAATATAAGCACAGTCCGTTCTTAAAGACCATCCATCAAACTGGTCCAACAGGGAGCAAATTCCATCAATCTCTCTCAAACAGACGGACGCTGAAAGAGATTATTGAGTATTGAACGGAATAAGGGGTTTTGGTAGCGTTTTAGTTGGTAAGGTATACGACTGCCTCTAAATGTGTTATTTAGATTAGGAAGAAATCATATTTTATACATTAAACAATAGATTTGTCTTTGTATTTTCTGTGAAGTGCCGTTCCACTCTGCTCCACAGTCGCCCTGTATTTTTGCCAAAGAGTGGTCCTGCAGTTTTTTTTTTTTTGTGGTTTTTGGAAATGCCCCCACTTTTCCGGCCCTGCTCCAATTTTCTTTAAATACAACCGTAATTGGTTTGATTTCCTACCTCCGGCCTGGTGGCGAAGGGGGGGTGACAAGTGGAAGTGGGAGCTAGTGAGGGCCAGGCAAAGGGGACCCAACCCGCAGCAGGCGAGTCGCACGCTTGGGTGGCAATACAGTTTGGACTTCGGCGCCAGCGCTGCAAGTCCCTCTTTTTAAAAGGCTGTTAATGGGCAGACCCTGTAAGCCCATACGTGGGAACTGACATAAATAATCACAGAAAAACACGCCAGCACACAACCACAAAATATTCAGAAATTCATGATACCTGAATGTGTCTGAATCTTGAAAATACATACATATAGTTTCGCTCTCACACCCCTGCCAACAAATCTTGCGACATTATCACTAAAGCATTCCAGCCTCCAAATCAAAACCAGTCTCGTACAAAAAGTCTATTCTTTGTGATGCCTCTCGTGGGCAGGCAGACAGAGGGGAGTGTGAGTGTGCCGCTCATCTAGGCAGGCGTGAGTAATCAAAAAGGAAATAAGACGTAGCGTCTGGGAGAGGCCAAGCGGGCCCCCACTGATCTGCAGCCAGCTCATTGTTCTGGCCTTCTATTGTTTCCTGCTTGGTTGGCAGATCAGAGAGCGGCCGGCCAATAAGAAGCCAGCCCAAATCCATCCTCGTCTTGGAACACCTTGAGGATATGCCTCAGGTGCCACTGGCGGCAGAGGGGTAATTCTGGAAACTCACGGCAAACAACTGCGTCAGTATAATGATAGAGTTTAGATTGAAATAGAGCATATAAGCTTAGCAGGTATAAAAACGATGATCCATTACCTCTATCGCTTTTGAGGGTCAAGTGGGGGCTGGAGTAAAAACCCCCTGAAAAATGTGGGGAGAGGTCGGCAGTCAATCACAGGGCTGACGTATAGTGACAAACAAGAATCTGGAGAAAACCCACACAGGCACCGGGAGAACATCCAAACTTCACACAAAGGTCCCGGCAGGTCATATAGTTCCAATCCCGAAGCTTCTTGCTGTGAGGCGACTACCCTTAGATATAGAACCTCAATTTTACCAGTCAATATTGGACTATCAGAGATATATTGGCCTGCGTATATGTTGTCTGATATGAACACAAAAATGCAGAAAAAGATGGTTGGGGTCATTGAGAAATTGTTTATCCAGCAGAGCTCCATTGTTTACTATACTCTCAGCATAGTCTACAGAACATGTCACAGAGAAAGAATCGCAGCAACACCGACAATACGTTTGTGAAATACATTGTTGGACATAATCATCTTCAATATCTCCAACATGTATAATATCAGCCAATATATCAATATCTGTCTTTTCGTTATATCATTTTGCTACATCCTTAAAAATCCGAATCAGCATCAACCCCAAAAATCCAGGCTTGGTCCAGTTCTACACAGTCAATCACAGTGTTGGGCAATATACTCACAACCCTCCTGATGACGGAGCACCAGGCCAAGTGTGCGTGGAGGAACCTGGATCTGCTCACTGAAAAGTGTCAGTCTGGGGTAGAGGAGGTGTTGATTTTTACTGTAACCAGCAGCAACCCAAAGAGGACCTGTTATGGTTTAGTCCAGGGCCAAACACAGCCTGTTAATATAGGATGGGCAGACAGTAGAGGAGTTTGTCTTCCTTGTGATGGCTGGAAAAAAAACACACCCACTTCCAACCAAAGCAGGATTCTGGGGTATGTGGTCCAGCCACAGAAGCAATGGACCCAGGAGGCTTCCGTAGCCTGGGCGCTGGTGCAGAGAGAACACAGGGAGACATCCAAAAATGGCACAGAAGTGGCGCGCACATACACACAATGTGCAGCCTTCCCGGCAAGCGACAGTCATCTCGGTGGAAAAAGACAGTAACCGATGCATTAAAGCCCAGGACTTTGAGGGATTGCAGGGACAGACAGACCAGGGGGAAAAACGCCACACAATATCCAAAAAGCAGAAGAGTTTGGGCAAAATGGGTCAGTGCAGGGGAATTTACCCACAGACTGGTTAAGAAGAATCAAATTGATATGGTTTGGGCTCATATGAAATACAATTGGAGGAGTATTTGTAGAACTGCTTGTATTACAGTATACGCATGCTTTCTGCATATCAAAGCCAGGACTACCCAATAATTACAGTGATTTGAAACAGTGTAGGCCCCAGCGCCTTTCTCTGCAAAAGAAAGGGACCTTGCTCCTCATAAACAACTTTTATAAAAACAAGATGGCTTTCGAAGCAGAACCAGCGAGCTGCAGCTCAACAACAAAAACAACCTCCTCAAAAAGCCAACCGACTCTCAGTTGAGGGCCTGTGGTTCTGTCTCTTCCAGCGCCTATTCCTACTGAGCTCCTTTTCCGAGCCACAGGTCTCTCCTCGTTAAAGGAAATGCACAAATGTTCAAAATGTGCTGGCACTTCTTCACATGTTTGGAAGAGTGTGAGACAGAACTTTTACGGCGCATGAGGCCAGAGACACTGCGAGTTTACGGGGTGAAGTGAGCCGCAGCTTTCACAGCTCAATCGAACAAATTCCAAAAAAAGGCTATCGCGGCTCGGGGCTCAGCAAAAACCAACGTGTAGCCAAAGAAACGCTCAGAGCTGACGACAGAGAGAGCCAGCCTTCTGGGCTTTGTGATCTCGACTTGAGCGTTCCCGATGAGCTGACAGGCTGGAGGAGTAACACCGAACGTCTTATTAATGCTTAAAGCATTCAGACCGAGCCTTTTGTTACTTACTTAAACCACGCTGCCTGCTTCAACCTAATGGAAGTCTAAAAGCCATTAGGCTGTGGAGGGCTTAGCAAACACAAACCATGTGCACAGGCTATGAAGAAGCAACTAAGGGCAATCAATATATCTCCCCCTCATCCTCCTCCTCCTCCTGCTGCTGCTGCTGCCTCCTCCTCCTCCTCTAGTGTTAAAGCTAAGTGTCATAGCATCAACTATGGCTGCTGGCGAGTAAAGGAGACACTTTAGGCCTCGATCAGAGAGAAACCAGGGACGGAGAGCCGGCACCTGCAGCGTGGGCACATCAGATGCGTCCATTAACGTCGACTGCGAAGTTAATTGCCCTTTTGCTCTCGGCCTCCCCTGCACTTCTGCCGTGTCTGTCAACTGTTTTAAGACGGCACAGACGAAACAAATGCCAAAATCGAAACAGACAGCAGCTTTACTGTCAATAAGGGGGCACGTGGAAGGGGGCACATTGGAAAGAAAAGACAGCAAGACTAGTGGCAGAACCATCACTTCTAAGAACTCGTCTCTCCCACTACATGTGCCTCATGGCTCAGACAGGGGAACCTGCAAGTTCACTTTCGCGCACTCACAAAATATTTCCCGATTCCTTCTAAAAGGGAACAACGGGAGTAGGGTTGGGTTATGGAACACACATCAGGACACATTGAATGGCACTGCGGCACAGACGCACAGCAATAATTCACCACATACCAGACGGATAACTCGCCGCAGGCTTTGACACACTAACGTAATGTAAACTGCAGGGTAAAACCGACCTCTGTGAGGAGATAAGGTGAGGGTGTGTCTGCTGACAGAGCAGCGTCGTTTATGTCTAATAGCTGTTCCGTCAGACAAAATAAAACAGGCCACTATTGTGATCTTCGGAAGAGACTAAACAACCTGGACAAAAGCTCCTGGGGCATGAAATACCTGACATCAGTGTGTCTTTCAAGTGCACAGCTGACGGGGAGTCAGAGCTCCCATGTTTTCTCTTTAATAGTACTCACTTTCAGACCCACATCTCTCTTCATGCCCTGCTTTCACACACACACACACACACACACACACACACACACACACACACACACACACACACACACACACACACACACACACGCTCCCTTGACTCAAAAACACACACAACACATCTCTCGCGCTTCCTGTCAAAAAGTGCTGACCATGTAACGGAGATAAGAACTAAAACCCTGGAGAATAGCGTCCGCCGGCTGCGAGAGCACCCCCTCTTACAGCTTCCTGTGGCTGACTGCCCTCTAGTGGCGAGTCTAGGCAAGGGCGTGTCCACCTCTTGAATTTGTAACCCTGAACCCTCATTGTGCCTCTTTACCAACCGACAGCGGCAGTTAACCGCAGCCCTGCCACAGGGTGTGACTCCAGGACCCAGATGGGGTGAGTGGCAAGCAGGGGGAAGGGGGCGAGGCAGCTTGTTGTGGGACGCCCAAGGGGGGGGGGGGGGGGGGGGGTCCCACCACAGTCCCCTATTTCCCCACCACAGTAGCCACCACCGAGCCCCGGAGAGATACAGCCACCCCACCACATTTTAATGAGGGCTAAGATAAACAATGTGAGCACACAAAACCCACCCTGACTGGTTGACTGCAGGCGCTGGAGCAGAGCAGATAAGCTGGGTTGTTAATCGGTGGTGTGGGACTCGATGGGGTGGCTGATGCCACAATGAACGCCACTATGAACTCCACTCGCTTGGCAACGTTAGACCCATTGCAATGCTCAAATAATGAGTGACAGTGTTCGTCACCAAGGCCGCGTGGCCCAACGGAAGACGACCCAAAGCACAAGTCACATTCACCCAATAGCGCCCCTATTTACCGTGCTTTTTTATGTCACGTTCATACACTGCCAGAGCCGCCAGAGGCAACTTAGGGTTAAAGTGTCTTGCCCAAGGACACATACGCATGAGGACTGGGGAAGATGGGATTGAACCGCCGACCTTCAGGTTGGAGGACGATCGACTCTACCTCCTGAGTCACAGCCATCCATCGTGCCGCCAAACAGTTTTCACTGGAACTACTTTTTAAAATCAAAGACATTATTGCTAGGAGTCACTGGTTACTTTTCACATTTAAATTTAACATATGATGAACTTGTCAAATCTGATGCACACTACCAAGGATAACAGAATATAAACCATTACAATAATAAAATGCTACTCACACCATTCAGCATCAATGATAACAATCCAATACTCTAACATAATAGAATGGCACAGGGATCATTATCTGAATTACAAGCAGTTACTTTTAATACACTACGCACATAACAAATACTTTTACCTGAAATAGCAATTAAATGTAGGACTTATTTGTAGTGTAGTTCCACAGTGTGACTACTAAATTAAGTAAAATATCTCAACAGACTCTAACAACAGACACTATGTTAGCTTTTGTAGTTCAAAACACAATTTACTCTATAATAGAGGTCAAAGGTCACCTTTCTTCTAATTTGGGTGAAATGGACCTTTAAATACACCTCTTTCAACACACGGCCCCTTTTCATTCTCACCCACGCACCAGATAGATTGCCAAACTGTTGATATTTATTGAACCTGAAACCCGTTTTACACAAACCAAGCGCATACGAATCCTCTCGAGTTTCACACTTTCCTCCCGGCGTGCCACTGCGCATCACTCTCAGCGCGTTGACGTGTTTTTTCAGGGCTATCGCGGTCCGTGGGCCTATTGACGAGGAGCCGTGCGACACCAGACCCCCCCCCCCCCCCAAAAAAAAAAAAAAACCTCGGCGCGGCGGCCAAAAAAGACACACTGGGGCGGAGGGAGGGGGCGCAACGGCGGCTCGCACGACTTGTTGGAGTTTTGGCAAGAGAAACACACCTTTCGTTGGGAGAATCGACGCGTAGCCCTCGGCGCGCTCTCTCCCTAACCAGTCGCAGACGACGGGCGAGCGGATGCCAACACGCTCGCTGAACAGAGGCCAACGTTTGTGAAGATGTGAAGAGGAGATAAATGGCATGGAAAGCGACGGACGTTGATACCCGCACGTAGCTGCTGTTCGACAATAACTCACCATGTGGTCTGTACCGGGGCTACTCGCCTCTGATTGGCTCATTGGCCCGTCGTTGGCTCGCGCACCTGTGACTAGTTTCAGCCCTAATGAGCTACCGCCCAACGATTGTGGCGCGCAATCAACGCGGTCAGTTAAAATGGCGGCATTTCAGTCCACTTTAAATCCCTCGAGGTGCTTTCCCATTGGTGGAGTCGGGCCTTCACAGGTGTGTCTAATACCTTTGAGACGCTGTTGCATTCGGGTGTACTCGGAATTATTGACAGATTGTCTGTATCTACAGCGAAAGTAGTTTCTATTATTTTATGTTTACAGTGGATAGAGGAGATACGACCTGAAAGAGTTGTTATTTGTTCAGATTCAGCTGCAGCGCTTCGAAGCTTGAATTCGAAAGAAACATTAAAGAGATGAGTTGTTATTGGAAATATTCATGATTTTATTGAGAATACAAAGAGATGGAATCGATGTACAGTTTTGTTGGGTTCCTGCTCATTATGGAGTGGAGGGGAAACGAGAAAGCAGATGAGATTGCCAAAAGAGCATTAAAAGAGAATATTAGACTATAGACGTCCCACAATGCATTGCGGCAGCGATATTTAACGTGACGTAAACGATTTAATCCGAAGTAGAAGTAGAAGAGTATGAATATGACCCAGAAGTGACGCACGTCATTGTGTCAGTTACTGTTACATATGAATAATTTACATCTGATGTCACACGGTGGTAAAACACTGAAACATGCTGATGGAGCCGCTGCATTTTTTGTAGTCCGTCTTCGGAAATTCATACTTTCACCACGGCAGACACGTCAATAACATCCGCTGTTGCATAATGACGTAGTTTAGTGAAAGTCGAAAATTCCAAACCCTTGGGGTCTGGAATCACGTTATTTATACACACAGTGTACAATGGTGACTGCAGATCACAAGTAGACACCGCTAAGGATTTTGCAGCCAAAGTGGTTAAAAAGCCTTTTTTTGATGAAAATATTTATATTTGGAAAATTTAAGATTTATGTATTTGTGCATCAACTTCAAACTACAGTTTGTAGCTTTTCTAAAACCACTACAAAGCCTCGCCTTGAGGTTTAATTCTGGCTAATATCTTAAATAGACAACAGGCCTTGGCTGAACTTCGAAAAACTGGCAAACTGGCTGTGGAAATAACAGTTATCCTTCTTTTTTTAATTTAGGGCTGCCGCGATGGGGACAAGATAAGGTGTATTAATAGAATATTCTGGTCAGATTAATTATGAAAAAGATATTTCACCACATAGACTATTTTTCCAGTTCAGGAAAGAAAAAAATCCCTCTGGAGTTTTCCACAGATAGGCCTTTGTGCCGTCAATCACGAGCGCAAATCAAATACAAGGTGACCAATAGCCACATCAAATGTCAGGTGCACAGAGTTCATATGCAAAGAGGGGTTTTCACACATTGTAGCTTTAAAACCCAGTTGGGATATCACTGTGTACCCTTGAGTGAGCTACTTTACCCGTGTCAATATTTAGCCAGCTGTATAAATGGGTGTTGTGTAAAACCTGCAAACTGCACCGGCTCTGCAGAAGAAAGAGTCAATGCCAAAACTGAAAAAAAAAGAAAAGAAAAAAAAGGCTCCACCAGGATTATAGTGCACACAAGGGCGACTGATTTACCTGTTCAAGTAAAAGCGTAACGGCAAAGAAAAAGCACATCAAGCCCATCAAGGAACTGCAAACCAGCACTTACAGGGCACACGTTTTTCTCATCCGGACAGAGAAAGATCCAGGGCATAACTGTGGCTGCGAGTGGTGTGTGTGTGTGTGTGTGTGTGTGTGTGTGTGTGTGTGTGTGTGTGTGTGTGTGTGTGTGTGTGTGTGTGTGTGTGTGTGTGTGTGTGTGTGTGTGTGTGTGTGTGTGTGTGTGTGTGTGTGTGTGTGTGTGTGTGTGTGTGTGTGTGTGTGTGTGTTCATAGTTAAAGCTGACTTGTTGGCTCCCTCTCATGGTGTGTGATATAGGTTCTCTCTTTTTTAACACACACACACACACACACACACACACACACACACACACACACACACACAGG
The DNA here is from genome assembly GCF_022379125.1 of Scophthalmus maximus. Taxonomy (NCBI): domain Eukaryota; kingdom Metazoa; phylum Chordata; class Actinopteri; order Pleuronectiformes; family Scophthalmidae; genus Scophthalmus; species Scophthalmus maximus. The sequence goes on along the minus strand of NC_061529.1, from coordinate 15,390,974 downwards.
CAACATGTTTGAGAAACAACACTCACCCCCCCCCCCCCCCCCCAACCCTCATCTTCATTTACCAATTACACTAATACACTCACCCCAGCTTGTAATGAGTGTGTGGTCTGAGTGATAGCCAGCCTTGTTGTGTCTTCTCTCACACACACACACACACACACACACACACACACGTCTGTCTGTTTGTGTCTGGGTGGATTTCCTCCCTGTGAATTACAAGTGGAGACTGTGTCTCAGTGTTCACTAGTGAGGGAGCGGAGAATGTCTGGGGCTGAAACATGACACTTTAATGATCTGGAGAGCATCCAAAAAACTGTACGCCCCCCCCCCCCCCCCCCTTTCAAAACTTTGGCTGCGATCAGCCCTGCAGAACAGACTTGTTTGTGTGTGTGTGTGTGTGTGCGCTTCAGAACAGTAGGCTACCGGCTGAAAAACACCATCGAGTCGCCTGCGCGAGGTGTGGGCGGACACCCACATGAGACATTCCTTGGAGACAGAGAGCTGTAAACAAACATGCTTTGGCCCAGGGGTTCCCAAACTTTTTCTGTATTTCTGTGTCGGTGGCCTCCAGACAGATTCACGATAGACAGAGTATTACCCAATGCGAGGTGTTTTTAATAAGAATTAAACCGTACACAAAAAAGCCACCTCAGGATATCTCCTACATTCTTTTTCCCGATAGTGATGGCATTTGAAATGTAAACAACAGTCAAATGTACCTGTCCTTTCATATTGTTGTGTAAGACACTCAAGGTCCTGGCTGCTTTGTGAAATCCTATAGTGCAGCTTTTACAATAAAGTGGAAAGTTGCCCAGATATGATTTCTTTTTCACTCCCAGTTGAGACTGACAGAAATCGATGTTTTCAAGGTGATCAAATTAAACTGTATGCAACACTTTCATCTCCGGTGTGGACCATTTTTATAACTGGTCCTAACGCTGATAATGTTGTACCCGAGTTTGACTAGATACATCAGACTTTATTAAGTGTATGTCGCGCTAGGCCAGCGTTTCACACTAAGTGCACCGATGCAGGACAAAGAAAAAAAGACTGAGGTCGGTGCAATAAGTCCTTTTCATTGAAGATGTTTGTTACAGTAGAATTTCTTTTGTAAATAATAAAATAAGTCATTGCAGCTCATGCTTTAGGTTCCTGATTCTGTGGATGCTGTCACACTGTCACAACAACACAGACTTATTGTTAATGTTATTTCTATCATCCGCTCAAAGTGTTTGTTTGTTTAAAAATAAAAAGACCTATTGTGGTCAGATGTAAGACACAAGTATACATTTGAACACCTGAGAGGAAACAGGAGGAGAAAAAACACCAGGGCGGTCTCTAAACCAACTGTAAAGACATAAGGTCCGACATCCTCCGCTGAAGGGATTCAATATTTAGTATTTATCTCCATGACAACTGCGGAGAGCCACGAGGGTTTCGGAAACAACAAGTTGGACACAATACGGAGATTCATTCAACTGTTCTGGCCTCTCCGTGATTCCAAGAAAGGACTTTGATGTTTCACTGTAGCAGAGTTAAAGACTTCAGATAAAAGGCTGGATAACCTTTTACTTTGGCTGCTTATGCAATAAAGCCACAGAGACACTGGAATGGATTCGTAGCATTTATTAACTAGAAGTTTTAAATTTGAAAGGGGGAGGGGCTTGCTCCAATTGGGATATTGATATAGACTATATGAGCGTTCATATCTTAAAACATGCAAGTAGTAAATGAAGTTGAGAGCTAAAGGCCACTAAATCTGTACGCATAATAAAACTGAAACTTTGCACAACATTAATCAGAGTGCCAGAAATTTATTTCAATTCAGTCAATATTGTAAAAAAAAAAAAATAGAAAAAAGTCAGGACAAAGCTTGGATATTTTCTTTGTACAACAAATGTTGTGACGACATGGACTCTGAAAAAAACAAAAAAAAACTTCCTGCAGAGAGAAAACCAGTAAGGCAAAAAGAGGAGATGGGTTAGTCTAGAATCAAAATCCAAGCAGGCAAGTGGCCTGGTTTCCCCCAAAGTCAGATGACATGTATAAAATTTACACATTGAATTCTGAGCAATCAGAAAAAAATATTTACAAGTCCCTTTTTTCCCCCATCGAAATTGTTTCATAACAAATGTCTGAAAAACATGGCAAATGGGAGAAAGAAAAAAGAAAGGGTTTTGTCTTTTTCCCGCACTAAAGCACTTTTGGAGCTACTGTATCGCTACATACATTCACTAGCATAGAGATCAACCTACTTACTGACGAGAAAGTGGAATTTGATCAGGTACACAGTATATTCCATTGCTACTCTCCTGGATTCGGTTTTATCATAAATATCTTTAGTGTTGCCTTTCCTGGTCGCTTTACGCGCACATTAGTGTTCCTCACTCTGTACGATGAGTGGAAACAGACAGTGAGAATGTGGTTCTCTCTTTTTGACTTCACTGGTTTTATAGCCAGAGTAATTTCAATAATGTGCCCCCTTTTTGGTCTGCGGTGTGTAATCTAGAGACTGTGTGGACAGTTTCTACGGTAATAGGGTGATGTACAAAAAAAGGGCCAGTCTGGATATTATACACCCTTGACCATGTCTGTAAGGTACTTAGAGTTGAATATATGTTTGTTTTTTTCTAGACCTCAGGTTATAATTTTCCTGAGTTGTTGCTGTTGTTGAAACGTCCTACAATTCTACTGAGCTGAGCTACAAGACTTCTGCCCAATTGAGGCAATGAGGAAATCAGAGCGTGGATACCAGGTAACTTTACCTGCAGTTACAATTATTTTTGATTTAACTCAAACATAAAATAAAGCATCTCATGACTTGATATGTCAACCACTCCCAAGGTTTGGATTAGCTTCAGCTTCTACATTAACCCTGTCAAACGCTTATGCCAAAAAAAACACTGAAGATTCAACACTGTTTACAACGCCTCTTAATAAGCCAAAAGACAGGAAGCAAACAAACAAAAAGCTCCTCAGCCTTTCCTTTTTATAGCAAAACTAAAAAGAGCGCCTGCAATATTAAACAAACAGAAAAAAGAACACAGCTCGTGACCTTTCCCCTTCACAGAGCGAGAAGGTCGGCGTGAAGGTCACTTATCAGGGAGTGTGTTTGATGAGGCTGCTGACTTCGATTAGCACTGACACACGTCGGGCCATCACCCTGCCATCTCACAGCGCCTCACGACATTCATCAGCAAATGAAAAACAAAAGCAAGTGGAGGTTGAACGACTGTGACCTTTGCTGTACCAACTGAAGAGATCTTCATACAAATCTGAGGGGCAGAAACAGAGAGGGAGACAGAGATCGAGAGGTGTTCATGCACTAACTGAGGAGAGAAGGAATAGAAGTCCAGAGTTTGTTTGTTTTTTCTTTCTCGTGAATGAGCACATCAGTCCTGGTGCCGAGGAGAGACAGAGGTGCAGGGGCAGCAGGGAGGGAGGGGTTACGGGGTGACAGATGGAGGTCGGTGGTCGGGGGCAGATGGGGCTTATTTGACCAGCCTCTTGGCTACGTCTCCGTAGGCGATCTCTATCTCCTTGTCACTGGGGCAGGTGTTGGTGAACTCCTCGCGCGTGTAGGCCACGTTCAGATACTTCCAGATGGCCGTCATTTCTTTGGGAATGTCGAAACCTCTGTGCTTCTTGGCCACCACCTGCAGGGAAGGTCAGATCAAAATGAAAATGTTTTAACTCTGAATGTGTCGGTATTTATTTCTTTACATTGGTTCAAAATCTCCATCTAAGGAGTTGAACAACATTGTAATTAATCGACAACTCATTTAACAGACAATATATCTTATAATATATCTATAAGTATTTAATTTGATTAATTGCTAGTTTTGACAAAAGGGGCAACGTGATCACATAATTTTGGGCTTTATTAAATGTTGATGGACATTTGTCACGCATTTTATGGACGAATGATGATTTGTTGTTGCCCAGTAAGAAAGTCAAATATTTAAATTATCTTAAAAAGTACATCTATTGAACAACTACAGGTGCAACGGCGTTATTTTAACTCAAATGTTAGAATAATAATTCTGAAAAAGACAACGTCATCAACAGGAGGAGAATGTGCCTATTGCCTTTTACATCTTGAGACAACAAACTAAATGAATATAGTATGAAATCTGTAGGCAGCACTATTAATGAGCTAAATTGATTAAAGTTATATTGATTGATGATGCTGATGAAAAATATAACAATGTTCAGACTCTGATTCATGAGGATTTTCTGTATCTCTGTGTTCCAACCGGGTAAACGGATTATCTTTGCATCAGTAGTCTGACAAAACAAGAAACCTTTTCCCCTATTTTCATCATACAGATTATTTCCTTATATCAGCTCGCAGATTAATCTATATTGGGAATCCTCATTATTTGCTGCCATACAGATTTGTATCAGCATCTTATTTTTGTTTTGTTTCTAAGTAATTCTGAGAAACAATAACACCAACAGCATCTCCAGTAGATTGTGAGGAGAGCAGTGCGTTCACACAATGACTCGTCTGTTTTGGAGGAACAATGGTGTTTTCACTCATTCTGCCTGATTAGATCTGAAGTTGGGTGGAGCCATGCTGGAAACTACATGAGGTCACCTATCTCAGATGTACCAATAGTGGATGTTTTGGAGATTTTGGATAAGTACAGTCTGTACAAGCCCACACAGAAAAACACCTGAGGTGTCAAATCATGTTATACAAAATATCACAGTTTACCTGAGAAGTATTTGGTGAGTTTAAAAACCAAAAAGTCAAACATGTGTCTCTCAGTCACCTTCACAATGTGCAGCTTGGGCAGCAGGTTGCAGTCGGCCAGAGTCATTTCGTCGCCGTCCAAGAACTTGCGCTTGGAGACCTTGACGTCCTCGGTGCTGTTGTGGTCGATCTCATCAGGCAGCGGCGATCGAAGGTACTCGTCCAGCTTCTGCAGTGTCTTCAGCAGCCCGCGCTCCAGAGCTATGAGGAGACACAATTTTTTTTAAAAACCTGTAAAAACTGATTTCAGTTTAATTATATATTCAGAATGAGAAAAAAATCAACTTCTGGCTCCCTTTTCCTGGGGCAGCTGTATGCTGAGCGACCACATGAGGGCGGCATTTCATCACGAGACAGGCCACTGTGGACGGCTTTAGCATCAATACATGTGGACATGTCTAACTCAATCTGTTACAGCAGCTGTGGAACACAACAGCACTGTAACGAATATCAAGGCTTAATATTGGTGACACATTTTGAATTTACACATTGATCTGATAGGACAGGTGTGCTACTTTGTCTTCCCCCTTTATCGACCCATCTATAGATTGTTCATTAATACTTTACTCGTGACGTTGTTGGAAAGTATGACATGAATGTAGCCCCCGTGCTCCGTTCGGTCGTAAAAATGCCGACGTGACCCATTGCTTTATCGCTCAACCATGAGATTCAGTCTTTAACTCTATTGACATAGCCTTGTCTTTCACATCCAGCTGAACACGGCTCAATATTTTCTCAGGGCGGAGAACAGCCAATGACAACAGGACACAAAAACTTTTCGACTCGAAGCATCCTTCCCAGCAAACAATTCCACAAATTGTTTTCACACAGGACTCTAAAGAAATCTCAGTCAACAGACTACATATTTTCCATATTACTCCAATAATCTTATCTGTTAGTTTTATGATACTGCCTTTCTCTTCCAGCAGAGTGCAGGGGTGCATTAAATCAGGAAGTGGAAGGATGAGATAGTGAGCACTAGTTCATTCTCAGGATAGCTGCTCTGTGGGTTTCTGGAAAGCTCCGGCAGGTGAGCGTGAGAGAGAGAACGTGGGACAGGAGTGAGCCTGTAATCCACCAATCAGGGCTACCTCTGTGTGTGTGTGTGTGTGTGTGTGTGTGTGTGTGTGTGTGTGTGTGTGTATGTGTGTGTCACACGGATAGAGGAAACGTACCCTCATTTGCATCTGGTTTTGAGTTCTTGATGAAAGCTGAAAACTTGGCGAAGATGTCCATACCAGCTGTGTTCGACTCGGGGTGTCTTGCACCAAGCTTGATGAACCTGCACAAAGACACACATTCAGCCAAGTAAACATACATGTACACAAAGATGAAGAGTTTGGAGATATTCTGTATTTTCTTTGTTACCGTCTACGGCAGTATGTACCCCAGCCACACATTTGTGGTCCAAAAATTAAGACGAACCAATGGGAAAGAGCAATTTATTCCTAGTTGCAATTTATTTTCAATCCCACATGCATGTATACCACCACACTGCTGAAAATATTCACTAAAGCTCCAAATTTGTATTCATTTACTTCTGAAAATAGACGCCAACAAATGCAGTATTTACTCCTGTTTGCTATAAACTACAGTTCCCAGCTTTTACGAAAAAAATCATCTTTGAAAAGAATCAAAGTACATATTTGAGAATGTATAAATTTGTGACCTGTTCTTAAAGATTGATGTCTTCAGTAATAAGAAATCAGAAAGTATAAAGACAGGATGAAAATTTGTTAGTTTTGGTCTTGTTGATAAGAAAAATATAGAATATTATCCTTGGGTAAAGCATTTGTCTCAATCTTAATCCACATCATCATTACAGTTCCTGTATATGCAAACAGCACTGTGCTCGTGACAGTGGTGCAGTGTGTTTGGAGGATGGGCGTGGCGGGCCGTTGCCACAGGGATGTGAAAGCACTCACTTGGGTGGGCAGAGGACATCCTCAAGGAACTCCTCGATCTTGTTGACGTCAGTTTTGACCTCGCCGTTGAAGGTGATGAAGGGCGGGTGCGTGCCTGGGGCCAGATTCTGGAGGTCGGCCGGCTTCCTGCAGGACGGAGAATGAGGCTAATTCAGTGGACAGACGCGAACAGAATAAAGTCCTGCGACCAGTGGAAACTATCAATACATGTTTTTAATACAGTATGTTCAAAGGATGTAAAAGTACAACAAATACTGACATTGACTTTTTGTTAAAATGCATGTAAATTGAGATAAGATACATAACTGGTCTGATGTGTCCTGGTTAAATACATAAGTTCATGTAACAGGGTTGTGGCTCAGTGACAGGCCTACTGCACTTTGAACCACTTTTCTAAGATGGAATCAGTCCTTGTCCTTATCCAACTACAGCTGTTATGTCTTCAACAGCGTATGTGTGGGTTTATGTCTCCACGACTGCGATTGTGTCCCCCCCTTCTCTCCCTCTGCGGCCTTCAAACCTGCACATTCTGTACCAGATGTCTCTGGCAGGCAGATGACACTGACGCACAAACAAAAATGAGCGCGTGTCGAGTGAGCGGAGCTGTGAGATCCACAGGACCCAGACGCTGAAATCCCTTCAGTGTGAAGACAACATAACAAGCAGCCTATATAGCAGATGGCTGTACGCCAGCGGACAGTATGAATCCTCTGTTGGTCTGATAATGATTAGCCGCAAATTCCAGGTCTGTGTTGGGACAGTGTGTACAATGGTGGCTGAGTTTTGGGACAAGCCATCTAAGGACACAAAAAAAAGAAAAAAAAAAGGAAATGACTTCAAGTCTGTGGCATGTGAAAGGGGAAGTGGCACCCTCACCCGGTGATATCAGTGAGGGCTGGGCTAGAAACTGCATGAAGACCTTCATCTCAGAAACTAACCCTAATGCAACGGCCTTGACCCAAGAGAAGACGTAAACTCAGGAAACATAAAAAACAGCATTTCGTCTCAGGGACGTGACATGTGACATGTGACACTCACGTCCTACCACGGGTGTAACAAGGTGAACTGCTCTTCATTTTAGATACTGCAATAAAAAAAAGGGAGCCATAAACATGTCAAACACACACACACACACCCCTCGTTTTGCAACATCGTAGTTTTATGTTGACTAAAGATTAAACACAGACTGAATCAGTTTTTCCTCCAGAGGGGAATAAAAACAAAGCAGTGAGTATTCCCTTCAGCTGAACAATGAGTTGTTTGAGGAGAGAAAGGGTAAACTGACACTGCTAAGTGGACGGACATCCTCCATTGCCTTGTACAGGAAGGATATCGGCATACTCTGTTTTATGTTACTTATCCCCCCTGCCAGGTTAAAATATATGCAAATACGCCCTAACCTATGCTCTTATCATGAACAGCAGGGAAGCATTACGACCAGATAAAAAGTCAAATAGACACTGCTTTCCCCCGTCAAGCTGGCACAGCATAACATCCCTTTACTTTTTTTGTCAACAAGCAATAATATGGAATAAAACCGTCAGAAAATATTGAATCTCTGAGTGATACGCACATGACGAAGAAAACCCATAGAAACCAGACGATCCATCTGACCACCAGCCTTGGCCGAAAATAATCTGGAACTTGTCTGTTCTGGCGAAAGCATGTGGAAAAACATGGAGGGACCATTTAGATGAATCATTCAGACGGAGCGTAGTGGGTTTGGTTTTTAAGAACTTCTGTTCTGGTACTGGAGTCCACATGTGTGTGGACGCACGGTCTCCTGCAGCTGGGGAGGAAAATTGCTGAGGAGCAACGGTTTTCTGATCCCCAGGCATGAAAAATAACATGTTGCCCACCAACATCTAGGCAGGAAGTGAGCCGAGTGAAGAACCTCAAATAGCTCCTTCAGAGTCTGTGTGTTTATTTTCTTTTCTCATTTTCTCCACCCTAGGAAAGGGTCATGGGAAAACCAAATAAGTAGTTGGGAGGCACCAAGTGTGTTAGAGAGGTGGGGCTGGATCAAAGTGTTACAGAGCCTATGAGGCCCCTAATGCAACCGCCCAGTAAAACAAGAGGAATCATTTTATCCTCGTTTAAACAGCCAATAAAATGAGGAGAAGCCGCAGCAGATGAGGAAGAGGACGGGAGAAGGACTCACCTCTTGAGATCCACCGTGGTGACGTTGAAGACGACTCCTTTGAGCCACAGGATCATGAAGAGCCTTTGAGAGAAGGGGCAGTTCCCGATGCTCTCGCCATCACTGCCCGCCTTAAATAAACAGACAAAGAGCCAGTTAGAACAGGAGCCGATTAACTATCAGCAATATGTGACTGGTACCATTCCTGAGAACACAAATGATGGCACCTCCCTTGTCTCGTGGAGACAATCGAGTACAGGGTGGAAAACGTCCCAGGTTTAATCATTACACACATACAACAAAAGGCAGCAGGACAAAGATCTTCAACAACATCTGGAACGAGTTTCTACCACTGATAGCACCTGGCGTACAGATGAAGCCGAAACGGAAAAGGTCACGATAATCTTGATAAAGATCGCATCTCTGTTGCGCAACCTTTACCGCCCGGGGCGTTCACTGCTCTCACCCAGAGAGGGCCCATTTCAGACAATTACTCTTTCATGCACCTAACCAGGCCCTTGTAAACACTCAAGTAGGAGGAAACGAGTAGAGGGCTATCTCCTTGTCTCAAAACCTTCCCCTCCATTAATCTGCCCAACTGCTGCCTAAGAGTAAGAAGAAACTTCTTAAGTGACGGAGCGACGCTGGTGGCCTCATGTTTCCTCTTTTGCTAGACTGCACCAACACAAGACTATGTGGTGGTGGTGGTGCCCTCCGAATTTATCATCGTTCAGCGACGGACCAAACACCGAACTAAAAGTACTAGTTCAAGTACTTGTTCTACTTTGTCATCGCTCCGAGAAAAGAAATCCCTGCTCTTACGTTTCACCATCGCTGTGTCTCGTCGGTAGTCTTTTTTGTAACTAGGTAACCAACTGCAGAGTAGACAATCTGCTTCCTGTTCCCACTGACCGTCCATGTACACTGAGCATGTACGTGGATGGTCACGTGAAATACTTTTTCAGGTGTGGCAGAAAGGAAGGAGAGAACTTCTGATGTGGAGCTAAAACGCTTGTGTGGACAAAGATGGTTTCCATTTTAAAACTATTAGTATGGACATAGCCTCCTTTTCGTCTCAACAACCATCCACCTTTTTTCTTAAAGCACTCTCTCCTTTCTCTAACTCGCTGAAATACTTTGCTCACCAGACGGCCAATTTGGTAGTATTGGGACGAATGGTTTGGCTCCGACATCAAGAGATCAGAATAAGCATTTCATTTGATTAACTGATCTTTTGCAAAAGTATCTAAATGAAATCTGCTCTGCTGACTGGCACAGTTATCGTCCCTGCCAAGACAACCGATTAAATTCTCATTTAAACCACGTATGGGGTAAAACTGAGGGCCATCACTGTTAAAACTGAAATCCGATACTTCCTCCTTGGCAATCATGGAAAAATATATATAAAAAATATATATAAAAGACTTAATCCACCGCCTTAATTGAAGGCTTGGTGCAGAGCTACATTACTCTGTGGACAACAGGCCTGTTGAGGTATGTCATTTTCCAGGAGCGGCAGGCCAAGGAAGAATGCGCCGCATTCATCTATTCACAAGGGCACGCATGGAGGTCATTCAAGTGTCTGAGCTGTGGAATGCATCTCTTCATTCTGCATAATACTGTAGCAGAGCCTCTGTGAAAAACGCTTCAATGTCGTTTCTTTCTTTCTTCTTGTGTTGTCAATCACTCCTCATTCGTTATAGTTGCACCTTTGCATATATCCTTTTTTTCTTTAAAAAAGCAGAGGTGATATGCAAAGCGTGTCTGTTTGTGTAATGCAAAAGATGTACACAAATAAACTATGCACAGTCGTAAAATATTTGCAGAGATAAGAAGATTCAGTTTTTGCTCTACAACTCTGAAAGAAAAATATTAGTTTCATATTGGAGATGCAGGTTCTGAACTGTGTTCAATGGAGGACTTTGTTTTGGGGCATTGAGTCAGTGCGGTGGCTCCTTGCTGGTGCGGACAGGCCGGCTGCTGTTGTCCTCTGTGTGACACCCAGTGGGACGGCTCTATTTGATCTGCCTGTTGGCTCCCATTGTACCGCGGCTGTCCTCTCCCGCTCCCTCTCCCCTCCCCTGAATTCAATATCTGAAAAGCATGGATTAGATCACTGGCCTTTGTTCGGTAAATGAAAGTCCTCTTTTTCACTTTACATGATTCGATTCTAGCATAAAGCTCTTGGCTGTGAAGTGTCGGGGGTATCCAGGTCCGTGGCCATCACTGCACTAGACTGGCGTTAGCTGATCCTGAGGGGATCAGAGAGACATCAATGGGATGATTACTCCATTTCCCCCCACAGCGCTACACCTACAGAGAACCATTCAGTTCTCGCTCCAGGGTGGAACTGCAGCACAGCAACGGTTCCCATGGCAATGGCCGGACACATATGACATGGAAAGCGGTGAGCGCGGTGCGGAGGGGATTACCAGGGCACAGGTAAACTGTCCTGTGAGCTCTCTTTATTTAGGGACAGATATTCAAACTAAAATCAAAAGACAGTTACTGTACTTGAACGAAAGGGGGCTGCTTTTAAGCAGAGTTGAAACAAGTTATGTGTCTCAAGTGGCCAAGAAGAAGAAGAAGGCCGCAGCAGCTGAGAAAGACATTTTACACTTTCCTTCTCTCTCAGTCCTGCAGGGCTGTGGCGAGGCTCCTACGCTCCAGAGACTGCAGCAGGGAAAGACTGCAGCTCTCTGCCAAAGACTCTGATGGGATGCAGAGGGAGAGACAGACTTCAGGAGAGAGGGAGGAGGTACTGATAGCTGACATGACGGAGAGCAGGCAATAATAGACGCTTTAAGTGTGAGGAGGAGGAGAAAAAAGACGGCAAGCGTCAGAGGCTGTTTGCTCTTTGGCACGGTGCACGTTTCTTCCTCCTCTTCCCCCTTTATCCTTCTCCCCTTTTCCCGGGCCCCTCTGTGGTGTCAGGGGAGGGGGGTTGGGCACTTGGGGGAGGAGAGAAACTATTCCAGAAATGTCCTGCTACTCCCGCCAAAGAGGGGGCTTTGTTTAGTTTAAGTGATGATGATGATGCCGGTGGGGCTGCATTTCCACCGCCTGTGACATATAATCTGCTGCGCTGTTGAGGAAGAGCCACCCTACACTTTATCGTGTCGACGTTAAGCGAGGGTGACTACAGCAAACGTTGTGTTGTATCGTGTAAAGAGAATGCTCTCGACTAATCAATGAAAACTGAAATTATAGCTAGATTTTCAATGTAAAGTCCGAGGCCAAAAACCAAGTTGAAGAAGGACAGAACACCGCGTGAAAACATGGCTCTCCTCTACACCACTAACACTTTCCAGAGTGCCACTGTAACAGTGTGACATTCAGCAAAGGGCTTCTGGAGAACCCTCTGTACGGCAACAACACAAAGCACTTTTTGTTTGTAGACTTCCAGGAAAAGTCACCATTTAGGAAGTCCTGAAAGAAAAAAGAAGAAGAAAAACACCCCAATAAAACTCACCCAAGCCAGGCAAGAAATTGTTTCAAACGGGCCCTTAAAAGGCAAAGCAGCACTGGTCACAAAAGATGCCCATTTTCCAACAAGTGAACCAGCGATTCAGCTCCAAACACAGGGCGGCATTCACAGGAACACCGAGCTGGATCCAGTGTGTTGCCTGCTATTTTTGCCACCTGTGTGGCACAGTGACTCACATCTCGGAGACCGTTACAACAGCTTTCATGAAGATTCATACTGAAATCGAGGACTGGGCCAGGGGAGCAGCGAAGGCCAACAACTGCTAACAGACTCCGGTGCTTTATTTCGGCTGAACGGATGGGCCGTGCGTCAACGGGTGCTTGTTTGTTTTAATGCCAAGCACACACAGCTGCCCGGCAGCGGCTGCTCATCGCGCTCGAGTCGGATGTTATCTAGGAGTCGGCACACAGGACAACATGCCCCCACACGGTGACACAAAGAGACCCAGCCAGCACGGGGGACAGGCACGTTTCTGAAACACACAGTGTGTTCTGATCGTGAGACCACTCCTCTTCTTATCACTTCCCCTTTTGCTCATGTAGTCACTGATTTAATGACCAACTTCACACAACTCGAGAGTAATGAGGACGATGCCAGACCTTAACTTATATGGCCACGTAAACACTTGTAGGTATGTGCACTTTTTAACAGGTATCCTTTTCACAAAGTCCAGCCCCATTACATTTTATGAGCAGTCGCGTAAAATTGCAAGAGCTGTTCTTCCAACTTAACTCCTCTCCCTCTGACATTTCTACTCATCCGATGTGAGAACACAGTTACAGCAACCGGGCCGTCGGAGACAATGGATCCGGTTCAGGCTGGGCCACGGTCCTCCCAGTCTCTGCTCACGGCCTAATTTTAGAAACACGGCGGCCCACGCCTTCCCTCCTGCCCGGCACTCTTCACATTCTAAATTGGGTGGGCTGCTCAGCAATTTTCAAGCCACACTTTGACCGAATAAGGAACTGACGGACGATGCAACGGGCGCTGCAGCGTTCCTCCTCCTGCTCTGACACACAGCAGGAATGTCTGTTTCAGAGTGGGCAGTCATGGCAACGTCTCTCCCTGTTTGCTGGAGGAGGCTGGGCTGAGGTTAGGGCCTGTGACTACAGACTGAGGAGCTTGACCAAAACCTGTCCATTTGAGACTGGGTTACTCAGCCGTCAATGGTTTTAGTAGACTTTGCTACACTGAGCCAAGTTGAAGGAATATACAGATACAGTAAATCAGGTTCATGACACCGACACTCTTTGTGTTACATCCTACTCTAAAAGGGAGGTCAGCAGGCACGTTACAAACACAGAGGTTAAGAACACAGGTCATCAGCATGAATAACAGACTGTGTAAGCAAATCCTAGAATGAAAAAAAAAAAAGTTTGCTTTTTGCATTTTAATTCTTATATCTAAATTAAATATCGGATCCTTTTTAAAACCTTTGGCCTTCAAACTATATTAAATGAGACAATCTCAGAAATCCAGAGGTCACCACTTGAACCCAACAATTCTGATACGTGACAAGTAAAGAAGGCCATTAATTCTACTAGTCTACATCCATACTGATTATTTTAAAAAGTAACAGTTACTGTAGTAAAGTTTTGACCGCTGGCAGTCGAGTCGAGACCGATAACAACAAATCAGGAAGTAAATGTGGGCAACTGCATCATCGTTTTCCAACCTTCGGAGTTTTCAAACTAAAAACGGAGTCAGCAGCGTTTCCAAAGTTCTCCAATTTAGCCGCTTGAAAACTCAAGATTGGTGTGGATGGCAGGCGTAACCGTAGCAGCAGCAATCCGTTTTAAAACTCAATCTTAGTTGTGTGGATGTCGCCCTAGTCATCCGATGGGACTTTTCAGTGCTCAACAGTTTGACTCAGAGGGGATGGGCAGAATTTGCCTATCACCAAAAGATGTGTTGGAGTTTGGCCCTGTGACTGAATGACTAGGGCTGTGGAGTGGGTGGGTGATGAGAGCTTGGTCCTTGGTGGTAGGAGTCAGACCCTGCTGGAACATGGAAACAGCGTCACACATCCTTGGCGTGGCTCTGACTCAGGCTGACATCACTCAGTGGAAACCTCAAGACCAGTCAGACACAGGCACCCTGTGCCTGACGCCTGAGAACAGTCTGAAAACCGTCGGTTTCTGTGGAAAGTTGGAAGCCCGAGTCTAAAAAGAGGTTCACTGCACATCCATGCTTTAGCAATGATGTAAGTAGAGTCAGTGATGTTCGAAACACTGTATTTAACCCCGCTGTAGAAGAGATAACATAAACAGAGAGTCAGGTACAGGATGAGTGTCTGGTGATGAGAGGAACAGATCCAAAAGGATGGAAAAACAAACAGAGCCATGAAGGAGATGAGCGCAAACCAACAGTCACTCTCGCTCTGTTGTTTCAAGTGTCTAACACACACAACAAGCAGCAGACTGAAGTGGGCCCCAGCTCCAACCACTTTCACATTCACAGACCTCCAGACTGAAGACGAGTCTTTGGCTACATCCACACTGACGCATTTTAAAAAACAATCTCCGAGCATTTTCGCTCAGAATCAGAAATATTTTCCATCCATGCTACAACACATGACCACTCACATATACTGGTCAGGTATGTGCCGGTGTAACCAGGAAGCAGATTGTCTACTCTGCAGTTGGCTGCTTCTTTGCAAAATACTACAAATGCGAAACAGTAATGCAAGTGAGAGCAGGGATTTCTCTTCTTGAACCGGGACCGACGATGAGGTGGAACTGTTACTGACCGCTGGTTGTCGAGTCGAGACTGATCTGACCCAATCGGGATGCAAACAGTCATCCTTTCCAAAAGTATCACTTTCTACCTGTCCAGACTAAAACAGGGTCAACAGCGTTTCCTAAAATACATTTTAGGAGCTTGAAACAAAAGTGACAAAGAAAAGTGATACATTTTAAAACCAAACACATTTACAAAAGGACATAACTAGAGCGGCTTTAAGACAGGCACTGAAGTCCAGACATTTTTCTTAAATCCTCCAGAGGGGCTGTATGTGAGAACGCAAATGTCCGCAAATGTTATGTCCGAGTGAGCGCAGTCCAGAGATTTTTCTGCTGTTTTGAACGTGTCCGACTCGGACATTCTCCTGCTGCGTTCATCAAACGTGAACGGCTAACTCCAGAAAATGTCAGGACGCAATTTTTGCATTTCCTGTCTGAAAAAAAAAGCTTAGGAAAATTGCTCACCACTAGCCTGCCCTGAAAATCTAAAAGGCACATAAAATTGAACTTCTTTAAAAGCCAAGTTTTCTGCACAATGGCAGCAAATGTTTGATTTTCAGCCAAACTGATCTCTGTAAAAAATCCTTCAGGACAAATGTCTCGTCTAAACAGCTGTGAAACCACCCTTGGGCGCAAACACGGTGCCAGGATGCCATTTCCAAACATGCCAGATATTCATGGCAGCAAAGCAGGTGCCAAGGCCACAAGCACAGGCCTCATCAGTAATTCTGAGCAGAACGTTTCTGTCTCTGTCTCTCCAATATTCACATCGTAAAAATCAAACATTCAAAACAGTTGAGACACAGGTCATGGCCAACTTGACATTTGCGTGAATATCCACTGTATATTTATGAATAATATGACCACATGTAATAAATCATGTGGAACATCAAACCAGTATGGAAATATGTAACTTTCAGTTTCAGTTACAAAAGTCACAATGTTACTTCAGTGTGAGATGCATTTTATTGTTTTTAAAAAAGGGTCAAGTTTCATTTCAGCAATAGTCATATGATCAACTGGTTGATTTTTGCAGTAAGTGAGTAGTGGTGTTAACATTACGGATCTGTGAGCTCCATTGGTTTTTCTTCTGCCAGGGTTACAATGACAACGAGAAGTCTTGATGGACAGTTGGGACACCTTAGGTCACTGTGCCATGATGGAGAGAGGATGAACCAGGAAAACATCCACTGTCACTCTATCCTCCGTGTTCAGGAACTGCTCTTTGGATGACATACATGTCAGTAGGCTCTGCCATGAAGAACACAGCACGTGAAAAACAAGTAGCCTGGATCATGTTAAGACTGATTGAGTGACATGCGGAGTGAGCAGGGAGGATTCCCCTTGTTTAAAGGGGTCACACACACACACACACACACACACACACACACACACACACACACACACACACACACACACACACACACACACACACACACACACACACACACACACACACACACACACACACACACACACACACACACACACACACACACACACACACACACACACACACACACACACACACACACACACACACACACACACCCCCCTCTACTGAGGTGACAGTGAAGATGATGTCACAGAGAGGCAGAGGCTCAGTTTTCCCTCGTTCCTGACCCCTTGGGTTAAAACTGCTGCAGTGACGCGTGCTGCCCCGTTAGCTAACAAGTTCAACACGCCAATCTGTGAATTGTCCCGAGCCTCTGTTTGAATTCAATCTTCAAAGTCTCAGACCTATGCTGTTCTGGGCTTGCCTCACTTCCTGTCGTTGAGCTTGTTGGAGAAATGCCTCATTAGCCACTGGTTTCCTGGTCAGGCAGCACAAATGAGGACTAGCTCTTGCTTCACCTAATAGACCGGTCTAAGCTTTTCCTCTGGATATATTGACACAAACGTGATATCACAAAGGAGACATTCATTCAGGCATAACTGGGTTCATGGCCACACATGTAGCAATGATCCAGCCTATAATTTTCAGATGTGAACATAAATTAAATTCTGAATAGGCCTTCCCATAAAAAAAAAGACAAAGAGTGATTGCAGAGCCCCTCTTCAAATCGGTGTAATGACACACTGCCAGGTCCATTAGGCCAGTTTCCAGAGAGTCAGTCAACCACATGGTCACAAAGAAGAGACGTTGGCAGGTCGGGTGCTGCAAACGCAAAATTCACAGCGCATAAACAACAGCACGGCTCTCTACAACCATGACAGGCCATTAATCTTTGTCCCCCCAACTCGTGATGCTAACGGCAAACAGCGCTATATACTGGAGAAAAACAAACCGACCCATTCATTATCCTCTGAGTTGGTAGAATACCAACCAAGGGGAAGAGAAGAAGTTTGTTATTGCGGAAAAGCAACACGCAAACAGTCCACCTTGTCTCTGAAATTTAAGCATGTTTAAGGCTCAGTAATATTACCATCATCCACCAAAGGTTATCTGTGGATCAACTGTGCACTGGTAAAAAAAAATATGACATGAAACACTTGGCCTTGCGTGTCATTTCTGCAACTGCTGAAAAAGCTCATTGTGTTTCAATAAAAAAAAAAGCTGTACATCACGTGGCATAGGTCTGATTGTCACATGTTGCGACCGACAGCACAATGGGACGTGAGCGGCTCTTCCCGAAGCCTTTTCAATAAACCTAACAGATCAGACTCCTCGTGATGTTAAATGGACCATAGCATAGTTTCTCATGTACAAGGAAAAGAAAGAAAAATCTGCGTAAGCAGTTCAAAGTCTGCGGATTATTCATTTGCTTCGTCGGAGTGTATGCAGTAGCACATTGTTCGCTCCGACAGCCGCGCTGTTTTGTTGGCACGACACTGCCGTTCCTATGGGACTGTGCTGAAGGACGTACACAAACACAGATGGGCGCTCTCATGCCAGCCAGACTTAAGAGCACTTCTCCAACACGTTGGCTGGCAGTGCTGTCACTGCTGGGAAGCATATGGAGGTTTGGAGGCAGCGGGAGGCTTTTGCAAGCAGCAGCAGCAGCGCGACCAAGAGACATAATACACACAAACAGAAGATGAAGCCAGTCTGTTCCTCTTTACTCATCTACATTCTGATCACTGCCATTACAGTCAGGTCATACGGTGGTGGCAACTGACTGAGGGGAGCGTCTCCCCGGAATCAATTCGGAGAGGCTTCGTAGAGCTGTGAAAAACTGGATCAGAACATAATTAAACGTTGATTTAATGATTATACACATTAACATTTCCCAATCCAGGTGAAGTAACAAAAGACAACCACCTATGTGTGTCAGAACGGCTTTCAGGGAGAAAAAAAAATCAATGTGCAATGATCGAGATAGTGAATTGGATGGACCTCGACGCACTTTCATCCTTTTCTGCCTAATGTCCGAGTAATGCGACTCACGATTATCAGTTATATAAATACATCAAATGCTGGGTGTCATGTTGCCACTTCGACAATGTGACGTGTGGAAGGGCCAAGTGAAACAGACGTGGGTTGGGTGTTGGGAAGAGTGACTCTCCGGCTCGCCAGCACCAACAATATCTAATCTTCTGTGCTGTCTGGGATGAGGTCAAGGGTCGCCCCTCCCATCTTATATGGTCATTTGCTACTAGGAGCAATAAACGGTGACAATTCGGAGCTCTAAGATGAGTACAAACGTGGAGTGTTCCCATGGCAATGTGACAACATTTGCTGTAAACACTGCAGATGGAAAAGTGCAAAATCATCAAAGTGTCTCTAAACTGCGGCCGTCAGCTACTGTAAAAGGGTAAACAATGATGTCTCTATCCGATCTGTAGAGACATAGATATACCGTGGCAACTCATGTACTAGAGATATAATTAGTCAACTTTAAAATTTGGCAGTGCCCTGACAGATCTGACACTGCAGTGCACAAAAAAACGCAGCACCTTATCAGCTGTTCCCAGAGGCCCGGCTTACAGCAGCGTGCCTATAGCAACCTGCCATTGTCTCCCACGACCATGTTAAACACAGCACAGTGAGAACAAGGGCATCAATAATAGAGGTGGACATGTCAGACGACTGTAGACAAAACAGAGGGACGAGTGCGAGAGAGACAGAAACCGCGGTGCCAACACTGACACGTCCAAGAAAACTCTCACGATGGAAGAAACTTCAGTGCGCAGTCCACAGAGGGAGGGGGCTGAGAAGGGAAGGGTTTGGCCACATATGTAAACCTTCCAGGGCCCGGGGATGATGTAACCTCTCCTCGAGGCTGTGAGACGTACTTCCTGGAAATTACACTGGCCACTTGGTTCAGCCTCAGTCTCAGCTGCTCGGCCTCATCGACACCGCACAAATGAAGGATCTCTATTCTAAAAGAGTCAACGGGAAGAATACAAGTAAGACAGTGGAGGTTGAAAAGTCTTCTAATAGAATAACCCTAATTCCCAGCCACTGCAACTAAAGAATACAACTTTTACAGGCCCAAGTTGACAGCGCGACACATCCCAGAACAGTGGCCAGGTACACAAGGTTACAAAGGCATTAAGTGATTAAATTTATATAAGACTTGGAGATAAACATCTCTTGTTTATTTGGGTTGCCATAGGAAACTACTCACAAGTAACAATCAGAAAGGATTTTCCGGGATGAAAGCAACCACCATCAATGTTACTATGAAGTGTCTGCTGTTCTGGACAGTGACACCCCACTTACATGCTGCCCTGGGCAACGCAGGAGCCTCATGCCCCCCTCCCACTCCCCCACAGCCCCATTCTCCCCCCCTTTTTTTTCTTTCCTCTGCCATTTTCCCGCCCTGCAAGGCAACAGCCCGACAAAAGAAAGAAGAAAAACAGCCTTTCCCTACCCACATTCACCATCATCATAACCGGCATTGCTGCCACCCCCTGAGGCGGAGGCGACCTGATGCACGAGTACAGTAGGGAGCAAAGCATGTTGTGTTGCGACAGGATGTAATTGTCCGATGTCCATGAAGCTCCCACCATACATACTGGTGTGATGAATTTGATGCTTTTTACAGAAATAAGACACTGCAACCCTGAAATAATAATCAGCCAGGGACACCACTGACACACAGTGACAATAGTGTACAATTCTCACGAGGGCACAATTGGTCCATCTGTGAGAGGTGTTTGCATGAATGGATGACAGAAAGACTGAGGGGGCCCATCCAGCACAACCCCCACTGTATGGATCGACTGGGGGGTCATTCAGATACAGGTACAGGCAGGTGGGCAGGTGGTCACAGTGTGGTCGTCCGGACAACCACCACGGAGCTTATTGTTCTCACGGTTTTCATCGGGGAGGGAGGAGGAGGAGGAGGAGGAGGAGGAGGAAGCTGCATCCGCCCTGCGCGTGTGACACCGCAGGCTCCACATGGCCACGATGGAAGGAGGGCGAGAGATGGGAAGGAGGAGGACGAGAGATGGAAGGAGGAGGACGAGAGATGGAAGGAGGAGGACGAGAGATGGAAGGAGGAGGAGGGCGAGAGATGGGAAGGAGGAGGAGGGCGAGAGATGGGAAGGAGGAGGAGGGCGAGAGATGGGAGGAGGAGGGCGAGAGATGGAAGGAGGAGGAGGGCGAGAGATGGGAAGGAGGAGGAGGGCGAGAGATGGGAAGGAGGAGGAGGGCGAGAGATGGGAGGAGGAGGGCGAGAGATGGAAGGAGGAGGACGAGAGATGGGAAGGAGGAGGAGGGCGAGAGATGGAAGGAGGAGGACGAGAGATGGGAAGGAGGAGGAGGGCGAGAGATGGGAAGGAGGAGGACGAGAGATGGAAGGAGGAGGAGGGCGAGAGATGGGAAGGAGGAGGAGGGCGAGAGATGGAAGGAGGAGGAGGGCGAGAGATGGGAGGAGGAGGGCGAGAGATGGAAGGAGGAGGAGGGCGAGAGATGGGAGGAGGACGAGAGATGGAAGGAGGAGGAGGGCGAGAGATGGGAAGGAGGAGGACGAGAGATGGAAGGAGGAGGGCGAGAGATGGGAAGGAGGAAACCTGCAGATGTTCAACTCCGTGGTAAAACGAACCCTCTGACGAGACGCTCAAAAAAGCAACAAACACGAGCTAGCTTAGCTGAGAACCAAAGAAGAAAACACTCATTTGTGGAATAAAGCTACCGAAAGCGTTATTGTCCTTTGTCCTTTTTCTTTCTTTCTTTCTTTCTTCTTCCCCAAGACAGAAATTAAAGCACTCGTACACGTCGGCTTCACAACGCGGTCCTACCTTCACGAACAGCTCGATGACGGGCTCGTTGTCCGCCTTCACTCCGTTCTGCGGCACCGACAGCGACATGGTGGACGAAGTTGTGCGAACAAAGATGCGGGGGCTCGTCTCGTCTCGCTCGCCACGCCCGACGGAGCTCGCTGCTCTTCTCCGACCAGCCCTTCTCCTCTTCTTCTTCTTCTCTTTCTGGTGGTGGTGGGGTGGGGGGTCCGCACTCCTGAGTCGGACGGCGCCTTTTCTCCCCCGGGAGGAGCCGGTGCTGGAGGCAGAGAGAGTCGTTAGCAGAGAGACGAGAGGCGGCGGCTACAACCGTCTCGACGCTGCCAATGTGTGGAACTACACAACCGTGACCGTGTGTGTGTGTGTGTGTGAGAGAGAGAGAGAGAGAGAGAGAGATAAGACTGCCGGGAAGAAGCAACGGGGAATATTTAAAGCTGTGATGTCATCCGCAGCGCAAACACAGAAAGAAATGTGGGAGGGTTCGAGGAGGGGACGCTCATCCTCGCCGGGAGGAGGGCGAGGGGGCTCGGGATGCCGGGGAGCCGCCTAGCGGCCGCTCGGCAGCCCTGTCCTGGGACAGATTGGTGCGGCTCTCTGTCAGGAGCAATGGGGACAGAAGCCTCCACACCTTTCCTATTAAATCTTTCTTTTATGGATTTATTTGTCCCTTTGTTTATTCTTTTGGTTTTCCCAACATATTTTTTTTGTTGTGTCATTTTTCATGCGTTGGGCTAATACAAATAAAAAAAATCCAGTTCATAAGAAGTCTCAGTCGGGGCGGTTAACTTTCCTTCGATGTGAAACAAGTGTTGTAAACTGGACATCCGAGCGATAGAGAAACCGGTGGCTCGCACCAGCCAACCTTGGGGAGGTTTGTTTTGCGTACCACATTCACACGCTTCTTTCACTTTCGCACTTAATCGTCCATATTTTGGAGGGAGACTTATGAGACTGTGGTGGGTGGACGCTACAGTGACGTCAATAACATCACAGCGGAGAACTTCGCCGCCCCCCCCCCCCCCGGTTTGTTACTCGCGGGCCGCCAGTCTGGTCACTGTAGAAACACTGCTCGATTTACCAATACTCTCCGCTTGGTGCGTGGAGCTCTTCTTCTCCTTCAGGCAGCCGGACGGATTCTGAGCAGCGCACGTGCACACTCGAACCCGAGACGCTATGATTGGACGTCACAGGCTTTATGGCGTCATTTGTTATGACGAACCTCGGCGGCGTCCTTTGATGTCAACATTGACGTCATTGAAAAAACGTTTCACTGTACTTTTCTGATCAGCTACTAATTTTGTGCATAATTAGTCAGTAGGGTGTAGGCACCACACGTTCATCTCCATTAGAAGTAGGTGTACTGTGTGTTATTACCATGACCCAGTAGTCAAAATGTGCCTTTATATCTACTTTTACATGTTTTCCCCTGCATTCATCTGAATCTATACTGTTAATTGATAGAGCCCCCATTAAAACAGAAATGATCCGAGTCGTCAAGCACTTTACGTTAAGGAAAATGCACATAATCCTATAAAAAGGTTTTAATCTTGAAAGGATGACCAGATGACATGAGCCAGGGTTACTAAATACAAATCATAGCAGTCCCACAGAGGTTAGCTTGGCGCATGAGTGTCAACAGAAAAAAATTGCATATCGATTCATTTGGAAAATTAAAGTTGACTCCGTTTCCTATCAGACTGGTTTAGTCTTGAGAGAAGATGGTTTTCAAAGTCAGAAAATAACAGCAGGTTAGACGACGTCAAGCACCTCTATTGAGTTACAAAGTGGGACAAGACATTCTGTTAGAGCCTCTAACAGGGCACACTGCTGTGCCTCTGGTTCCACTACTGAAAGGCAGTAGTAGCAGGGTGTTACTGGGAGTTGGTTTTTCTCTACACTCTTGTTATGTCAGTGGTTCATGCACATCAGAGACAATCACTGCACATGCGATCACTTCTCAATGAAGTCTAGTGTAGGCCATGGAGAATACCCGAAAGCTGCCCAACGCTAACCTCTGAGCTTAAACCAGTTCCCTGCTCAACAATTTAAAAATGGACAACGCAAGCTTCTTTACAGTTTCAGAGAATACACAAACTGACAAATCAAGCTCTCAATGCAACACACTCTTCAGAATGTACCAAACCAGTAGAAAGAAAACAAAAATGACTCGAGAATTAACAATTTGTACATTCTAAAGCTGACCCAGGTTGATGACGAACATCAAGAGTGAGAGGGAAATTCAAAAAAGTGACAAAGCCCCTTGGTTTTCAGGACATTTGAGGTGGAGAGAGCTGGGCCTTCCTCATGGAGCGCAGGGCCTTCTCCCTTAGATGCTTCTCTAGGTCGTCCAAGGCGTCGTCCACTTCGCTCTCTGATCCCTGAAACAACAGCATGAAATATATCACTCGAAGTAACCACCCGGATACAAGAACGTAGCTGCACGACAAATCAAACAATATCCACTACTTTTATTTTTTCCACATTTACAAAACAGGAATCAGAAGACCACAGAAACATTATTTTACTTTTTTTGATTCTCCATCCTCCTCCACACCCTGGTTTTCTTGTCCGTTTCCACCAGCAGGGGCAACACTCTTCTCTTTCTTATGCTTCTTGTGTTTCTTATGTTTTTTCTCTTTCTTGTGTTTCTTTTCCTTCTTCTTCTTCTTCTTCTTTCCGCTGCCGTCAACGTCCGAGTTCTGCAATAAAACAGACCATTATGAGGACGATATTATGAAGCGCTACCTAATGACACCATGAACAACATGGCGAGAATGATATTGTGAACATCACTTTGCCATGGAGGGATTATGCCACAAAAGTATCTATCTAAAAAATTATCTGAAAGTCATTTTTTCTTGCTCAAGATGCATTAAAGGACTCAGTTTTCAAGTTCGTTAATAGTGTTTAGGAGACTGGGTGATGTTGCATATTTATCATTGCAGAGTTCAAAACATTGAAGAAAAACATACAAAGTACTGAGGTCATGCTGATTAACAAGATTGTGTTGCCTAACATAATCCTGATTTTATTAGCTGCATTAAAAAAAAACTGATAACAGTCAAGTTATAAGCCTTAGTTTAATAAGAAAATATACCAACCTTGCTTGGGGACTGACTGCCAGAACCACTGCTGGCCTTTTTGGCTGGTGGTGGGGACCCACTGGCAGAGCGAGTCGGTGAGGGGGAGGCAGATGCAGGGGCTGGACGTTTCTGAGCTGCTGGTTGAGGGGAAACAGATCTTGATCTGGAAGACGCTCTCCTCATGGGCTGGGGGCTTGGAGAGGGTCTGTGGAGAAGAAGCAGCTGACATGAGCATACACAAAACGGGTTCCAGTGTACACTATTATGATTGTTAGATAAACGCTTGCTCCTGGTTTACCTCTGGTTGCTGCGTGGCTCTGGGGTGCGGGACACCCTGCGGAAGGGTTTGCCACTGTGTAAAGGGGACTGCTGTCTCCGCTGGTTGGATGGAGATAAGCTTGATGTTTCAAAACGTCCCCGGGGACTGGTGGAACCCCTAACAGCGCGACCGCGGTTTAAAGGGGATGGGGACCGGCGGTTGGCAGGGGATCGGGTATCCCTGCTTTGCCAGCCAGAAGGCAACATGGGGCTCCTCCTGTGTCTGGGCGGTGATGAGGTGGGAGGAGTGCGCCTCCTTTGAGGAGGAGAACTTCTGCGCTTTGGGGACCTGGAGGGACGCCGCTTGGCCCCTGGGGATGAGCGCTTTGCAGGAGAGCTTGACATCTTCCTCTTCGGTGGAGGCAAAGGTGAGGGGCTGTAGCGACGCTGGATAGGGGGAGAATATCGTCTCGGGGATGGAGATCGTCGACGAGGAGGTGGAGAAGGAGACCTGTACCAATAACCACAGTCAAATCTTTTCTGAACTGTCAATTATCAAATCAAAATGACAGCTCTAGAAATAAAGTGACCACTCCTGTACCTTCGTCTAGGAGGAGAGGGAGATCTGCGACGACGAGGGGGAGAAGGAGAGCGACGACGAGGGGGAGAAGGAGTGCGACGTCTCCGTCCAGGAGATGGAGAGCGCCTTTTCCTGGAGGGTTGAAAAAAATAACATAAGAATAACATTTGCATAACACAATCAACTTTGATATTATGAGTCTAATCATTCAGATAATGAGCAAATACTGTACTTAGAGTCTGACCTTGGAGATGGATCCCTGTGTCGTCTCCTTGGAGATGGCGTACGGCTTCGTCTCCTCCTGACTTCACCATTTCTGGCCCCCGGCCCCGCAGTTGGCCTCTTTGGCCCTTCATCTTCTGAGGAGGAGGACCCTGTATCTGAAACCACAGTGACAGGGAGCATCAGCAACTGCACTGGTGTAGCCTTAACTGTATGCGCTGAGGAAAAGACACCAAGGTTGGGGTGTTAGGACACAGCTTCAAAAGTCCATGAGACGATGAGTGCAAGATGACATGGACAAAAACTTGGTTAGAGAGAGGGGGGATGGGAGAGGAGAGGAGGAAAGAACGGGGATAAAAACGCTTTTAACCTGAAGACGACTGTCGATTCTGTCTGCGATATTGACGTCGCTGCTGCACCGAATCTGCTGTTGCCCCTTTCTCATTTTTATCCTCTTCTGAAATGTAGAGCATTGAGTGTCCCATCAGTGTTAACAAAACCAGTGAAACAGACTACCATGGAAAAGTTACAAATAATACCCCAAAAAATGTTTTTTGAGTTTTCATTTGGTTTCAACACTGGATAGTGCAAAATGACCATATAATTACACTAATTATTTCCGGTGTGTTGATATAAATTGTTTGGTTTAATCTGTCGTGATAAATTAGCTGGGATCAATACATGATTATCACAGAACGATCTGAGCATGTTAAATGAGAGCACAGTTATGAGGTAATTGGGCATAGATTTACTGAAATTTCTACTTGACTTACTTTAGTTTCCACTTGACAATATCCCAAAAAAATAGTAAATGCCAAAGGTAAAACGTGCAATTTTTGAGATTTAAATAGGATTCAAGTCTGTGGAAATGTCATCACAGGTTTTCTGCACAAAAACTAACAGAAATATATTCATAAATAATTCTTTCCATCTTGTTGGCACAAAGATTAAAATTTGAATGGGACATACTGCATACACAATGTATGGTAAGTAAACTTAAGCCAGGGCTAAGTTGCAATGACAAAGAACAGGTTAGCATCCACATCATGTCCCTCCCGCTTAAAAACCAGGGCAAACACAAGCGCAGTGTCCATTCCTGACAAGCAGACCTGGCTGGGAACTCCATATGACTGCTCACCTCAGTTTGTGAGACATGAGGTGAAATTATGGCGCCATCGTTATTCTTTAAGTAGACATAATTTATCGCTTACCAGACTCCGACCTGTCTGAATGTCTGGGCTTGATGTTATCGGATGGAGAATCACCCCTTGCTCCTGGTTTTCGTTTTAAAGCTGAAAAAGAAGGCACCAAGAATATAACATAAAATCAGCATACTCCTCTTATCATAATGGCTGGTGATTTGTCTCTTTGTATGATTTAGGCAACACAAGTGTTGAAAATGAAATCCAATTTCTATGAACTGGCAGGAGTCATGCATCCAAAATAGTCATGTGCCTGTCTGTTCGAGACAAATATGTAACGATTAAGAACAGTGTAAGGATTATAAAGATCATACCAGATGATCTGGGTGGGGAGGCTGAGCCCCGGCCTCTTCTTGCCCTGGGAGATGGCGACCGTCTCTCCTTCCCTGCAGGGCTAATGGAAGTGTCCCGAGGTTGCACCTGCTTTCGGGGCGGTGTGCCAGATATTCTTTTCATCGCTTTTTTCGGTGAGCCAGAGCCCGAGGAGCTGCTGCCAGAGGATGAAGCAGAGCGAGAGCGCCTCCTGCAGGACACAAAAAGCAACCATATTGAGAGAAAAATAAACCCGCACGGCTAGGATAAAGTATATACACATGCCAATAGTTAGCTAAAATAGCAAACGGGAAGAGATCACAATCGAAAGCTATGACACAAAACTGTTTAACCACCATCACACTGACCTGCGGACTGGGGAACGTCTGTGTCTGTGTCTAGAGTTGGTGGGACCACGTCGAGGGGGGCTCCTTCGACGAGGAGACATCCTCCTCCTGGGACTCTGCCTTCTGCGAGGGGAATAAGATCTGAAAGGGTAACGAGGGCAAATTGAGAACTTTGATGTCCTTGATTTTACGCAAAAAAAAATCATTCAGACGACATTATTTAAATATAATCCCATAGATGTCAGAAATTACCTAGAACGGGAGCGTCGTCTGCGAGAGCGGGAATGAGATCGGGAGCGGTGGTGAGGTCTTTCCCTCCTGCTTTCCTTCTCCCTTTCCCGAGACCTGGGTCTTTCCTCTTTTTTCGGAATTTTCTCTGGGGAGGGTTCTTTGACTTCTGTCACAGAGTCCGCTTTCACCACCTCCACAACTGTGTCACTACAGACAGGAGACACAAGGTTTAGTTACATTCTCCATGTTGGGTCTTTACAGTAACCAAAAAAAAACTAAATTATATTGCCCTGTATAACCAACAATGAATCCCATAAATTTGACTCAAGAGTGACTCAAGCAACTAACAAAACTAAAATGCAAAACACAAACTTTAAGAACAAATAACTGCAAAAATTGGATCAAGACTACATTTAAAATGTTTCCACGTACCAGGTGGAAGAAGCTTCTTGGGCCACTGGTTCTGGCATGGGTCCTGTTGATGTATCCAGCTCTACAATCTGCTCCAACGGTTTCGTGGGAAGCTGCATCAGGGGTGGAGGAGGTGAGCTGCCACCAACTGGACTGGGTTTACGCCTTGGGGATCGTGAAGGGCTGCGTTTTCTTTCGCGCTTCACTGGTGACCTTCGCCGTGGTGATGGCGACCTTGTCTTTCGCCTGGACAGAGACATTTTTTTTAAGTTTTCTGTAATAAACAAATCCAACTTCTGTCGACTAATCTCAATATTGAAACCTTTTCTTCTTACCTCCGTGGACTCTTTGACTGAGCCCTCTCTCTGGCGTCCTTCTCCTTTTCCTTCTTATCCTCATCCACCTTCTTCAAAGAAGCTAGCTTCTCCTGTTCGATCTTTCAAGAAATAAAAAATTGAACAATGGGGGTCAAACACATTGCTACTTTCACCAACAACATATTTTCTATTCTGCAGTGTTCATATACAATAACCTTTGGTGTCAACCACTACGTTAATGTTTATTGTCTCTGGTTAGGACTATTTATTCACCCTGTGATTAAAGCAGTTTAAGTTTAACTTTGACAAATCTTCTTTGCAACATCGTCTTTATCTGCTGAGGTTACTGGACCCTCCTACATACATCAGCCAGCACAGATCTATTGTCTTCCTCTGGGAGACACTCACCTGTCTCTGTTTAATTTCCTCCTTCTTTTGTTCCAGAAAAGCAGATGGGATACCGGCAATGTTCTCCTGGGCACTCAACAGCAGTGGCCACAGGTCCCTCATGAACTCCCGAGCATTCTTCCCATTCAGGAAGCCCGTCAGGTTGATCTGCATCATCTTGCTATCTGGGTGCTGCAACACACACACGAGGGGGGAGAGAAAAGACCATATAGCCATTGAAATGGTGGAAGGCACAAATAAAGGGGAGGTAGGATCCCACAAATTGAGCTTCACACCTTCTACTCCTCACTTAACTATACCAGTGATTATATAGTTTACCATACTCAAAACATGTTAGATACTGACTAGAATATTAATATGTCCCTGGGTCCAATACTGGACAAGATACAAGTGTGATTGATTTAAATCTTACACACAAACTCAAACTGAGAATGCGAGCTAGCTGAGGGAAGACATGTATAGTCATATAAAAACTGCATGCAATAATGCTGTTATGAACAGTTCTGACCCCCCCCCCGACACATTATCTAGCATATAAATAATACCATATCATAAAAGGATACTTAAATATTTGGTTTCCTCAGTGCTATTCCCACTACTTTACATTTGTGAACCTACCCACCTGCTGTTTTTCCAGTCTCCCCACAGTCTACACTTCAGTTTAACAAATAGCCACAATACAGAGTGCATTTAAACCCAACACTGCAAGTACAGTTCCGGTGTCTTCAGTGAGTCCCGTGGGATCAGTGGGCACGGAGCTCCCATGGCTTGCTTCCGCCTCCCTACTGCTTGAGACTCAACCACCATGAGCTTAATGTTATATCATTTATCTAAATTGCAAGAGACGAACAAGCAATAATGAGTAAACAGTTACACAAAAGTCTCATTTCAACAACTGGTTATTAGAAAAAAAATTGCGAGATATCTTAATCTCAAATCAATTACCCATTCTTACCATTATGAAACAGTGCCCCTTAAACTTAGCTTCAACAGTCCAACCCACCCACACAGAGCTATGACAAGCAAAAAGGCAAAATTATTTCTTAAATAATATTTTTATGTGAAATGTTGGTGTCACATATAACATTATATACTAAATACATTAGTATCGCTGGAGAATGAAAGTTATTAACAAGGCTTGTACGCATATATGCCAAAACTAGCATAGAAATGGATGATACCATATGTAAATTACTTGGGTTGTATCTCCCTCAAATAAGTTAATCATACTTTCATAAGCAAGTAAATTACCCATTACCCAGATATCCCAAATGATTTAACATCAGTTGGGCAGTTTGATAAAAAAAGGCTTTGATGTCAGTCTATTTTTTTTTTTTAAATTAGCCTTTGCCTATAGGATTTTGAACATACTTACTTCAAAATGAAATACATAAGATCAGTCAGGTTCAGCATTACAGTTCTACTGACAAGGGGTTTTAATAAGGTCAAAAACATGACCACTGCAGAACTGTTTTTTTAAATGTAACTTAATACCAAGCGAGAAAGTATTGTTCCTTGTGGCTAAAGATCTAAAGTCTGTTACACATTTGGCCACGAGCAACAAAGATGTGTGCGGCCAGAGGTTTTAACAGTCTTGTTAAACAATAACTCAAAATCAGCTAAAGAATATTGTTTTTGCTGACCTCCAGTGGTTTAAGTTCTCAACTGGATACAGTGATGCAGAGATAAACCCGGGGTTTTTTCATGAGACCTTCACATCACTGTTAGGTGAGGATAAAAATGATAAAAAAAAAAAACAGATCTCACAAAATATAGGTGCCAAAGACTTGAAACTTTCAATTGAACAATGTATTCCAGCTTGGTGTTAAGACACGCTTAAATTCAGATCCATTTCTCTAAACAAAAGGCTGTGGCACATTCTTAACCCTTCCCGATTATAATTGCAGTAATATTTTAAGGGATCTGGGAAGTTTAATGATGCACTGCAAATAGCTACGGAGAAAATGATAAATGGCATTGTTCAGGTTTTTCTTTGACTGACATGACATAGGTGACCCCTGCATATAACTCACCTCAAACCACACACTGCATCATGAAGGGAGAGTTGGGCTCAGTGACTTTGGGCTCAGGAGAGAGCTAATTAGGTGTTGGTGCTATACTTCTGATGCAAGGTATAACATCCATATTGGTTCAGGCCTTTTAAATCATAAATCACATCATCATTAGAAGACTGCTGAATGAAGGCACTTAACAGCAAAACATGGTTATGTCATCATATATGAGTTTGATACCAATTGTTACTGTACCCATTCACTTTCAATTTGACTAGGATGTGCAAATATTTGATTATATCCCTTTTTAACTGACTGAAATTTATGACAGTTTTGAAACAAAAAAACAAACAAAAAAAAACACAAGTATGGATGTTACCTTTTCCTCGAGCTGGTTAAATATGAACTCTATGACGACGTCATCCTCGAACCCCAGAATCTCTGTCACGCGCTGGGTAATCCAAGGTTTGATGACTTCCAGGTTCACTTTGGTCATGTCCACCTGAGGGCGACACAATGAACCGCAGGCACCCAGTTAATGAAGACAGTCACTGACCAAAGCACTGACTTGATGCCACAAGGTCCAACTGGGAAATGTGTGATCCACAGTTTCAACCGATCTACAGTCTCCACAGGCTTCACTGGCTGCACATGCACAGATCGCGCCCGTCGTGACGTTCTTTGAAAACAACCATCTGTTGGGGACACGTACGAGCACGTGTAAAATGATCGTAATACCTTCTTGTCCAGACATTCTGCGAATTTCAGCTGCTTCAGCAGTTTCTTGTGCTTGTTGCTGAAACGATTGTCCTGCTCCGCACTTGTGCCCTGAGGAACAGACAACAGCAGTTGTTAGTTAGTTGGTTGGTTTTGTTTGCAGTGCAACGCAAATCAACATGCTGCGCGTTTCACTACACCAGACCGGCGCACCCGGCGACCAGAGCTAATCACACGGTTAAACTGGACGTTGGCAAACGCTGCGCTACTTGTGCCACCACGTGGCCTTGTATTTGGGGATCTAGATTCATGTACGTTGCTTCAGGTGTGGACGGTATCATGTCGATTCATTTCAAAGCCCGTCGGACTACCGATACCAGAGAGCTAACGTGAGCTAAGCTAACAGCTAGCATACATAATCCTCAACGGCGAACGGCACACTCGTGTCAGCAGCAGTCCGTCACTCATCCACGTCGAAAACGATGAAGGGGGGGATGAATAAAAGTCAAATTCTCGTCGTCGTTTATTTCGCGTTCAGGTCCACTCGCAGCACGCGAACGCGAGGGGGGCTGCGGTCGTGACCAGCCCCACGGCGACATGAACGATGCGCGGCTCGGGCGCCATCTTTAGCCAAAGCGAGCACATTAGGAGTAGCTAGCCATAGCGAGCTAGGCTGGCTCGTCTATGTCCTGCAGACGCGTGCCCCTACGCATCAGCGTGGGAAGAGCATGGCGTGGGGGGAAAATGTGACGCTGCGCGAAGATATAGGTCAACAAGCACAACGTCCGCAAGACGCGCGGCTTCAATCCGGGAGTTGCCCGGTCGAAACGCGACAATAGGCGAAACCCAAGAGGGCGACCAGTTGATAGACGAAGCCCTGGCCGGAACGTTTCCCACTGTACCGCTCGGAGCCCAAAGACGTTTGGCAAAACACACAGAACAAACAACGCGTCCGCGTGCGAGTTAGTAGCAAGACACTAGACGAGGACAGATAAATTGAAATATCTTACGCGGAAGAATCCCGCGTCCATTATCGGAGAAAATGAATAACAAGCGCCGATTAGAAAGACGTGTGTGACGAGCCGGATGAAGGTTGCGCCCCTGCAGGAAGCAGACAGCCACTACATGTGCTCTAATGGCAGCCGGGAGGAGGAGGAGGAGGGTCATCCTCACCTGCTTATGAATCAGATAACACAGATTAGCATTTCGAAAGGGTACTTCCTCGACCGTACACCCCTGTCAACACCAAAAATAAATTACCACGTATTTATAAAACGAAAATGAAAATCACTCGATATGCAGAACGACCCCTGCGAGTTATCACATGTCATTGGCTTGTAATCATTGGTGCGTTCAAGTGGGGGCTGCATTTTAATGTAGCCGGTCAAGGTGGGGACAATCATAACTACTTCGTGAATTTACAAGAGCATAATAAATGTGGTGGTGGTGTCTGAAATGTAGAAGAGTGGAAGTATTGAATAGCTTAAAATGTAAATATATGTGTACTAGTACCGCAAAATTGCACCCAAATAAGGAATACCCGAAGTTGAGCACGATATGATGACCACTGCTGTTTGGCTGAATGACATTTTTATTATTCAAGGTCCGATACAAACAACACCGCATTTTAGACATTGTTTTCCAAAAGTAATCTACAGTAAGTAAGTAAGGATTCATTGGTTATTGGTACTTCGTCATCACCAAAAATCACACTGCTGGGCAAAAAAAGTCAAACGAAGGCTTCCAGTTAGATGCCACAGCAAGAGTAGTGGGGTCGTGTACACTGTGTGATTCCCACTTGATAGACTAAATCATTAAAGACTTATTAGTTAGGAAGCAAAGTGTAAAACAGGTTTGTTACTTTAAATATGCATCTAGTCCATATTTGTAAACATTGTAACAGACTGTTGTGTCCACGCATGGGATAAATATGACGTTTGAAATTATCTAAAGCTTAACAAATAATACTTTTCTGTTGCACCTGAGTGATGCTTATACCAGGAGAACAATTAAAAACAACAAAGACTGAAACGTGTGTGCTTGTGTGCGCAACGTCTCACTGTCCACTGTATAGTGAGAGGTTCTGACTTATTTACTCATTATTATAATGTGCCAGAGTAACACAGGACAGTGGTTGATTGTAGTTGTTGGTAGATGCAGGCTGAAGAAAAGTCCGGGGTGGGGCATTGGTCGATCTTTGTTGAGCAGGTTTTGCTAGCTGACTGGCAAACCCTCATTGGTCCGCTTGTCTCGAATCAAATGCAACATGTCTGACACCAGCTCTTCAAGCGCAAAGGCTGGCGCCCAGCCCCAGTCCCTCCGGGCATTGCTGTCATCAAACCTCACTGGCCAGCTGTCTGCTGCAAAGTGACAAAGATTCCCACATTACCGTCATCGCATCAGTTTTAATTTGAGGACAGAAATAATCCACATTTAATTTCAAAACAGTAAAAGATCAAATGTCATTGCTTTCAGGTTCATCCAAGAAATCGCCCAAAAGATCTTACAGATGATGCTTTTTTCCTTACAATGTCCAACGCTTCAACAAGGCAACGGTGAGCGAGTGAGGAAATCACCAGTCGAGTTTCAATTCTAGCATGAAAAACCTGTCATTTGTTAGCTTCAATCAATATATAATCTCTACATGTAGCTGAATTTGTTAGTTAGTTAGTCCCCCATTTTGCCACACATTCTACATGTCTAACTGACTCAAAACATTACAAAGCTATCATCGCACTCGTAATACCGATGGTCTGGCGGACAGAGTCGGGGTTGTAGGTGACCTTCAGGTTGGGGAGATGCTTGCGAATCTCTTGGGCCACCTCCGCTGGAGTGAAACTCATGGCGCCGATGTTGTAGGTGCGCAGGGACAGCTGGCTCTCTGGAGTCTGCATGAACTCTACCGTGGCGCGGTGGCAGTCGGAGATGTGCATCATGGGAAGACGGGTGTCGGGTCGTAGGTAGCACTCGTGGTGACCCGTGCTGAGAGCATCGTGGAAGATCTGAACGGCATAGTCTGTGAAGACAGGGGGCCGGAGTGTTAAGTCCATGAGGGATGATTGTGCTGTATATTTGTAGTTGTTAAGTTAAGTATTACCTGTTGTTCCTCCTCCAGGAGAGCTGTTGACCGATATCACACCTGGGTAACGTAGGCAGCGGAAGTCAAGGCCATATTTATGATGGAGATACTGAAGAAAGAGAAGCAGGTTTGAGATCTTGAAATCATGTCATCGTAGGTGTCTCTGTATATGTGTGTGTGGCCTTGAAAACAATTTCACCTCCCCCATCAGTTCTCCATGCACTTTGGACACGCCGTAAATGGTTCGAGGTCGTTGGATACAGAGGTCTGGGGCCGGGTCACGTGGAGAAGAGGGACCAAAAGCTCCAACGGTGCTGGGGACAAACAGGCGCAGACAGTTCTCCAGGGCCAGGTCCAGCACGTTATGAAGGCCTGAATGCACAGCAGAACACCCAGAGTGGAGTTTAAAACACAACAATCCCTAAAAAAAAAAAAAGGTGGCACCAGTAAATGCTGTGTGCAATTCAGTAGACCTGTGATGTTGATCTTGCGTGCCAAAGCCACATTCGCCTCACCCACAGCGCTGAGCAGAGCGCTGTAGTGGATCAGCCAAGTGATACGATTATTTACAATCAGCTCTCTGAGGTTCTTGTAATCCAAGACATCGGCGTATACAAATGGACCTGAGGGGACAAGAGAGGGAGGCGGGGAGATCATTGAAAAAGGGCCAATTGAGGAAAAATGTGAAAACAGGACACAAAAAGTCACAAAAATTGAATTTGTTTTTGCATACCACTGGTGAAAACATGAGGTGGAGGCTTCTTGATGTCGGAGAGGATGACATTCTCTCTTCCGTACAGTTTTCTAGACATTAACATAGATATGGTGACATTCAAATTTCAAACTTTCACAAACCTTGAGTGAGGAATTTCAAAAAATATCTCACCTCAGCAATTGTGCAAGCCCCACACCTAACTGCCCAAGGCCACCTGTATACAGAGACAAATTGAACATTCTATCAGTGCAGAAAAATAAAATGTCTGGACAGTGTTATGAAAATTACATCAATGTTTTTTTTCGGTGCACAGTGCTTTAGCTGGGGGGGGGCATTCATTTGTTCCAAAGCTTTATCATGGGACAAAAAGTTGCAGCAGGCTATTATTCTCCACACAGTCACTCACCAGCTCTTTTATGCCACTAGCACTATCTGCATGATGCACTCTATTGTGATGAGTCTAAATGGGGTCCTGTTGCTGGTGGCCAGTGAAAACAACTCGAAAAGCAAAAAAGTGACAGCATGTGTCGTGTCTGTAGAGTCCCACTCATGCCACAATGATATGACACCTTACCTACATTTCTTGTCATTTGAAACCGAGGATCTTTTCGGAAGTGTTCCGTGCCGCTCTCCGCTCCCTTAAACGGCGACCTTTGAGCAAGGCCTTCTACCCCTATTGTAACTGCTCTGTGGCCAGACAGTGCAAAGCAGTGGCCGCACGGGGAAATTGGTAGAAAAAACAATGGCAGCATCAACGGACCCAGCGTTTGGGTAGCTGAGGGGAAAAGTCCATCTTTTCCCTGAATAAATACATTTTAGACGGAAGCAGCAGTTATTTGCCACTGACAGTGTTATTTGTATCACCTGTGATGAGGACACGAGGGTGTTCCTGAGGAGGTGGGGGGCTGCAGGTCTCCCGGCCAGTCCACCTGCTCATCTGCCTGTGGAGAGAGCTGAGGCCGCCACAGGGCAAACTCTGCGCCCTGCTGAGGCAACCCCTGCAATACAGGCCCAGCACGGCCGCAGTGGGCAGACAGACATGCACACCTGGCTGCATTCTCTAGAAAAAGGGCAACTTAATCTTATTGTACTGATCACACAAACGCTTGATATCTTAAAATAACATTAGACACTTATTTGACATGGAGTGGAACAATAAAATATACATTACCTGTGAGCTGACGAAATCAGAAATCCCAGACCAGATGGGTCTCGATCCCAGACCAGCAGATGCAGTAAAACCCAAACTATTTAACTAAACTAAAATACAAAATAAGTGCTGATGAGGCAGTTTTTTAGGCATTTAAGTGTTAGAACTAAAGTATTACCATTCAGTCGGTCACCCTTTCAGTTTACCCAGTAACCACTGGATAAATAAGCAGGTGTAGAGAGTCATGCTGGGCTATGTGGTTCTCGTCCACCTTGTGTAATCACCAGGGCTGGGGGCTCTTGACTGAGCGGGACCATGGTCTCGGGCTTGCAAAGCTCCATGTGTGCAAACATGCTGACTTGCTGTGCAAAGGGATTTGCATTGTAAAAGAGTGTTCAGCTGAGCTTAACAGGAGGTGTGTCATTCATTTATACAGTATAGCCGTCCTCTATGGATAAAATTTATGAGAGAATATATGTTGGAAAAAATAATTACCCCAGTGGAATCATGCAAAACACAGGCTATGGTTAGAGAAACTATAACACTCCCAAAGCCATTAAAGGAGTGCAATGTGTTGTGAAATTCAAGGAACACTTTTTTTCTAAAACAAGTTTTATGTAAGAATTAAAAACAGAAACATTGTGCATTGTATCATTCACCCTTATTCAAAATGTTCATCATGTCCAGACTGACCATCTCCACATATCAATACGTCAGAACATTTATCAGCTGAGCGCCAGCCTCCCCCACTCAATGACCATGTTTCTTATTTCCTCCTGAGCCTCTTCGAGGTGCCGAGCCTGTTGGGTCCACCTCA
Source organism: Scophthalmus maximus (assembly GCF_022379125.1). Classification (NCBI taxonomy): domain Eukaryota; kingdom Metazoa; phylum Chordata; class Actinopteri; order Pleuronectiformes; family Scophthalmidae; genus Scophthalmus; species Scophthalmus maximus. The sequence goes on along the minus strand of NC_061529.1, from coordinate 15,353,872 downwards.
GAAAAAAGCCTGAGGATCAGACATGGGCATGAGTCACCACCAAGAAGTTAGCAACACACATGCCTACAGCACCGGGGAGGGCACTATAAGATGCTACAATATTCAGTTTCACTAGTGATGCTAACCCACAGTTGAAAAAGCACATCAAGATCAGGTTTGAATACATCTGTCAATCAAAGCTCACCTCTCCAGAGCTGCAGGGACTGAGGGTGCACCGAGGGCCAGATTGCCAGCTCAGTGTGCTCGTACAGGGGGTTGGAGTAATGCTCTCTCTCCTTGGGCCTCAGCAGGGCCCGGAACAAACAGTGAGTCTTCTCCTTCACTTGTAGAGAACACCTGACGTGAGGAGAAAAAGACACCAGAATGAGGTAACACGATGACAGCGTGTGAAGAGGAAGCTTGGTATGACACAGAAGGGTTTTTTTTTTGCGTCAGACGTTATTTCCCGACGCGTGGACAAGTGTGACCACCGACCTCTCCTGATCGCTGTTGCACAGGAAGGTGCCGTAGTCGGAGACGTAGGCCTCGGTGGCCAGCCTCAGGAGGAGCGCCTCCGAAAAGCCCAGCGCCAAAGGGAACTGACGCCACAGCTGCCACACACAATCCAGCAGCAGCAGGAAGAGCGGCGACTCCTGCTGGAGACGAGCATGGGAGTAGGCCGAGTGCGCACATCGCTGCTGGAACGGGTGTCCCGCCTGAGAGAGGAAACAAACAGTTGGGCATTTCTTTTAATATGTTTTGTCACTTTCTTTTCAGTTATTGCAACATTCTTGCACTCTTTAGCCGGGACCTCATTACTCTCTCATGATTATTGTACAAATAACTTAGTTGTGATCTCTGACCGAATTGATCAATTTGTACACTTTTTTAGCATCTATTTCAACAACGCCTGTTCATCCAAATTCCACCAAGGAGGTTTTGTGATTGGTTCGGATTGTCTGGATACATTGTGTCCGTGTTTGGTTCGTGCATATGTTTGTTAGCAGCATTACTCAGAATGTTATGGATGGATTTGCAAGAAGATATTCACCAAAGATAGGTCCTGGGCATCGTAACAAATGATTACATTTTGGGAGGGATCAAGATTCGGATCTGGATCAGGAATTCTATGAAACAGCATATAGGTGGGAGGGATTGCTCAGCCTTGGCGGAGGTCTGCGCTCTCTGAGTGCTCTTGTTGTTTCTGAATCCCACTCTTCAAACATTTTGTTCCAACAGGTCTTTCCAAAAAACTATAATATAGAACCTTTCTAATCTTCACACACACACACACACACACACACACACACACACAGACACACACTCACACACACACCTGTACCCACTCCCTCTCCAGCAGAGCCAGGAAGCCCTCCAGTGTGCGGCAGCATGGGTCCATGATGAGCTGAGCCAGAGTGCTGATGAGCAAAGTGGAGTCGGTCCCTTCAGAACCATGAACCAGAACTGAATGACCGTCCCTGGACAAAACCATCGAACACATCACGGTTAGGCAACTCTGTATGGATTTTTAAAGAAGGCATACGTGCATTTATTTCAAAGCACAACAACTGCAGAAACCTCTCTGTTAGTGTCTTCGTTGGAGCTCCTATCATTTGTTGAGCTGTCCTAAAAAATACTTCCATACATGTCCAGGCTTACTGTGGTATTCATCTGTCTTTTAACATTGTATTTACATGTACGACTCTTTTTGTTCTCTGTGATATCTTATTCTCTTCTTGCCTCTGTGCCGTAATGTCCCAAAAGTGTGTTTTCGTCATTAAATAAGTGATAAAGCTGATACATGTGTTGCAACTTGCATGCTAAATTCATTCTACTAATGTGTTGAATGATTTACATCATACAATTATATTATTCATGCTTTATTAATTGTGGATTTTACTATCCTCCTGTAAAAATTTACTTAGATAAAAAAAGTTCTTCACAGAAAGGACGAATCACATCGTGGTTATATGAACACGAGATAAGTGCACACTCTAATCCAGCGGTGTTGGATCCTACCTCTCCACACACTCGGCCAGCAGGCCTGCAGTTGACAGAGCCGTCTGGACGTGGGACAGCCACTTTGAATTCTCCAGCTTACTGAGCCAGCGGTCCACATTGTGGGACTCGTCACCACAGGCCTCCACCAGCTTGATCAGACTCTCCTGGAGGGCTTTGCCCCTGTTTTACACGTGTGAAGAAAAACGGGGTGAGGGAGGTTTTAATTAGATGGGACAGATCAATGTCATTAAAATTGGTGAACAGCATCCCCTTCCGCTCCCACTTCACACACCTTTCCATCTGTCTGTGCAGTCTCTTCCAGCGGCCGTAGCACGATTTGGACTCGAACCCCCCACCCGTTATGCGGGCCTGCTGAGCCTGCTGACTGGAGCGGGTGTCAATAATGTAACCTTTGTCTGAGCCGTCAATCACAACCTGGAGGAGGAGCTCGTCCTCCCCGCAGCGCTTCCTGTTGGCTCCTGTCAGCGGCTGACTGCTGCGCATGATTACCTGAAAAGTGTTGCTTCGGTTAGGATGGCTTTGCATATGCAGGCTGGAGGAGAAACACACCAAAGACGCTCACCATGCCGTTCTTCCTGTGGTAGTAGCAGAGCACAGGGAAGCGTCCTCCCTGTCGGAATTTGGCCACTTTCAGCAGCATGTCATCGTTTATATCCTTTGGGACGATGACAGCTGGCGGGTAGGTGGTACACACTGAGTATCCTCTGTTCACATTGCTTAGTCTCCACCTATCATGCTGCGAACGGAGAGAAGGTGATGACTAACGGATAATTGAATAACTGCGGCTAGTGGGTGAATTAAAACGTCATCATATGTCATGTTCCTCTGTTGCTCCTCTCAGTCAACAGCTGACTTGTCTGCAGGACAGCAAATACATTTTGATGTTTCCCTCCTGACGTTTGGAGGTGTGTGAGTATGACCTGCCAAAATACAACATGGGAGGCTGTTCTGAAATGCAACCTTGTACCTAAAGGTAGAGCTTGATGAAATGAAAAAATTCAAAATGTAATGAAATTCCCTTATTTGCAGGGTGCAGTGACCTTCTACAGTCTCTGACACATTGATGACGGCGAGTCCCTCACTTGACCATCATGGAACCACAGTGTGTCGTCTTTTAAACTCTTCTTTTAAACAAATCTTAAGCACACAATACAATTGCAGTTTACAACTTGCAGTGGCCAACTGCACAGAGTAGCTCAACTCTTTTGGAAGTGACAAAAAAGACATGAGAGATCCAATCAGATTCTTGTAACTGAAGTGAGTGCAGATGTCTCCCATGTTCTCGTGGCAACAACACACACGACGCAACAATGTTGCATTCAGGACCCCCCCCCCCCCAGTGCAACGTGCTAATCCCAGAGGAAGATGTCTGTCTGTTAACTGTGAATCCAAGCCGTGTGCAGATCTACATTATGCAATTAAGGGAAAACAAATGAAAGCTAAGCAACGGGGATATCCTGAATCTTGACCCTCCTACATTCATTGTTTCCCTGGCATTTTCCTGTCATGTGGCTGCTGGGCCATTGTTGGGAAAGGTTGCCTGTGAAACGCGTGTGTGTGTATATTCTTTACGCATGTGGGATTACATTACTTCACACGGCGTCAGCAATGATTATTTGTGTACAGAGTTCCGTGTGTCGCTTACGAGCTCCTCCATTTGACTGTAGTGCTTTTCCGGGGATGAGAGACCCCACGGGTCCTGCAGGCTGAGATCCGAAGGTCTGTAAAAGAACGGGTACATCTCTGGCACGCGGTCCAGCGAGGACAGGGTCTACGGAGAGTGAGAGAGGAAGACAACGTGATGTGTTTAATTGGAAGAATGTGAGATCCCACCATGAGACAGAAAAAGAGATAGTGATTTCCTCATCCGTTTTGTGCCATATACGTTTCACAGCTCAGTGGGACTATGTGAATATTATATTATACCTCGATAGAGTGTGCAATGTTGAGGCACTGCTCCATGCCTGGGATGTCAAGCTGGAGCACACGCAGATCTTTGCACTTGATGGTAATCGTCCCAGAAGATGCAGATATCCTACACACACAGAAAAACACACGCACCACTGAAACTCGGAAAACGATGGAAACAAAACCCCCACGTCCACCTCAACCCCTCAACGAACCCACATTTTGAAATTGAGCAGAGCAGAAAGTTTGACTTGCAGCAGAAAAGGAAGGAGGGGGCTTCGGCTCGCTGACAACCTCTAGCATCGTTCACCGTCCCCAAAAGAAAAACACGTATCAAGCGGTTTCAGCGAAGCTCAAGCTTCGGCAACACTGTCAGAAGCAAGCAACCCACAGCACGAGTGTGCGGAGGGCGACAGGGGAGTTGCTGCAATCTCGTAGGTGAAACTTCCTTCTGCAGCACTGTGGGCAGGGAGAAGAGCAGAGCAGAGAGAGGACACACGGCAACACAGACGTTGTCCAACCTGTCACTGCGGCCTGCATTAGAGAAGAGGCCGGAATAGCCCCAAAGGTTTTCCACACTGTGGTTGAAAAGATTTTAGGAAGAATGTGGTGATACATGAGTTACTGCACGTAGTGGGTGATTCAATGGCAAAGAATATAGGGCAAATCGGCATTGGCTTGTGATTGTTGGTTGTTTGACCAGGTTTGTAACCTGTAACCCTTTCCAGAATAAAGTTTTAAAAAAGATCCTCAAATCCCTCACTAAGAGATTAACTACGATACACAATATTAATTCTGGTCTAGGGTCCTGCTTTTTTGGGGGGGGGGGATTTGGAAACAAATGACTATCTTCTCTACTTTCCTCATCCTCATCGATCAGATGTAAGATGATAAGATGCATTGTGGGCCACCCACTCCCTCTCTCGCCATCCCTCGCTCCTGCCTCACCTTTTGTCGGTGGCATCGATGTTCCTGAGGAGCAGTAGGACCTGCCCGCAGCCCCCCTCCTCTCTGTCCGAGAAGAGCAGGTGGTGGCCGGTGACGCACAGGGTGCCTCTGCTCGGCGGGTGCAGGGGCTGTCGGAGCACTGCGTCCTCCACGTTGGCGGTCTTGATGTGCTCCGAAAACTCCATCAGCTCCTCGTGGGGGGCGGGGGATAATACAAAAACACACAAAACGAAACAAAAACAAAGACAAAAACCTGAACTCTTCACTGCAGATGGAGCCGTCGAATTGAAATCGCCTGCTCGCCCCTGCCCTGGAGAAAAGGAAAGCAACAGGCCTCCTCCTCTGCACCGCTGGCCGGGTGAAGCACTGTAGCCGGGCTCTGTTTGCTCGACGATAAGGAGCCTATAAATAGATTCAATTTCTCCTGCCACATAATGCAGCTCTACAGCTTTTCAAACGCCGAGCACAAATGTGACCGATCTGGTGATGGGGGGTGGGGGGTGGGGGCCAAGTGACCGAAAACGGAAGTGCACGTTTCCTGAGCGACAGCAACGCTGAGATGTGTCACATATTTCTGCTGGTAAAACTTTTGTACACTGCGGGGGGCGCAGCGGCGGCCGCGCCTGCAATCTGATACGCGGCCACTAGGTGGCGGCCTGCACCAACACAGTGCGCTGGTGAGGGCTCTGCACTCAGAAATACATTTATGTGTTCAAATGATATATTTACCTTTATTGTTTTCATTGTTTTATAATGTTGTGTCATTACTGTCATATTTTCATTGCATATGAGACATATCATTCCATACCACTTCATGTATTTGACAGTTGTAGTTGCCACACTTTTACATTACACACATGGACCATAGTGAATTCTTTGTTATAGATTAAAATACCTATGAATGTTAAATTGCTCAATCAAAACACGTCGTCCAGAAACATTCAAATGCTTGAAACATATTAGTAATATGAGTAATTCTAATGTTAATCTAGGATCAGACTACATTTCACTCACAATGGCCATTTTCTGATATTATGTACTTTAATCCTATAGATTAGTTTGACTGATAATACTTTTGATAATAGATTTGTTCAAGAAATAGTTTTGGAACCAGGACTTGGGTGGTTTTACTTGTAATTGAATATGTCTATGACTGTTGACTGTTGTAATGTTCTAATGTAATGTAACGTTACTCAGGAAAATAGTCTGAATACTTCTCCCACCACTGGATTAGAAGTATAAAGTATCATCAAACTCACTCAAATGATTGTGTTCATTACACCACTGAACTTGTGATCAAAGTAAAAAAAAAAGTGCCCTGTGACAGATGAGATGGAATCAGGGGGAACCTTCAACATTTACGCACATTTGCCTCCAAAATCCAAAATAATGTCATTTGCATTGACGCATTTTCCCCCCCAATATGTGACACACACACACACACACACAGAGACACGCAGCCTTTGCTGCGAGTTCCAAGAAATCTGGCTTCCCTCCATAAAAAGCCTATAAAGGATGCGGCCCCTGCGTCCTGCGGGATGGGCGGTCACACCCATATAAAGGCGGCGAGGACCTGTTGCGCCTTCCAGTCGCCCAGCTGAGAGAAGCCCAGAGCGAACTTCCCGCGGATTCCCAAGGTTGACTGCGGACGCTGCTGCGCCGCGACTCGCTCCCTCTGAAATCCCACGGATCCCATGGATTTCAAAGAGATTGGAGACGAGTCCTGCGAGGGACGCGCCGAGGACCTGGACAGCGTCAAGGCGCTCGCGGAGAAGCTGAAGTTGCAGACGCGCAGACCATCTTATCTGGAGTGGCAGGAGCGCGTCCGGAGTCGGCCGTGGAAGGAGAGCTCTTCGGCGGACAGCCCGGAGCCCGCGGGGGCGCAAGTCGCCCCCATGCCCGTAGTTCTGCGAGACGAGAACTCGGAACTGGTCGTGCGCAATATCTGTGGCTTTGATACCATTGATGACGCTTTGGAGTTTCTGAGAAAAGAGCTGGTGAGTGACGACTGTTACCCCTTGGGTGTTGAGCTTAGAGTAAGTTATGTTGAAAGGAGTTGACGTTCCTTGACCCTGGCAAACCACAAACCAAAGATAATAAGTTCCTTTATCCAAACGCATATGGACAGGGAGCTTAGATGTTTTCTGGTGATGTGCTCAGCACGAATGCCAGACCTTAATTCAAGGCACAGCATGAATGACCTCATGCAGTCATCCTAGCCTAAACAAATAGTTAAGAGACAAACGGATCACTGTTCTCTCAGGGCCTCAGGCTGCTAAAGGCCTACCCCTATGTTGCACATGCCCACATATTTAACACCCTTGGATTAATTGATCAACTCTGATTACAATAGAAATAATCCAAATCCAAGTTTCCACATACTTTCTCACTGATACTAATACTTTCTCCTCAACCCCCCCCCCCCCCCCCCCCCCCCCCCCAACAACTCAACCTGACCCCTTTCATCCCCCCCTGCTCCGTTCTCAGAGGGAGATGCAAGTGCAGGACAACCGTCTGGCCCGTCAGCTGATTGGTCTGCGCGGGGAGATCCACCGGCTGAAAGTGGAGCAGGTGTGCGACCGGCACAAGGAGATGCTGGACGACGCCACATACGAGCTGGAGGAGTGCGGCGAGGAGTCTGACCTGCTGTGCGACATCCCCATGAAGGCCGCCTTCGCCCTGTCCACCCCGCTGAAACACCTGGGCCTCACCAAGATGAACATCAACTCCAGACGCTTCTCGCTGTGTTAAAAGCAAAACCAACTCTTCATTGATGTTGCCGGGAATCTCCTCCTCCTGCGCCTGTGTAGACACATTATTATTGTTGTTAGGCCTGTTTCCTCCTGTGAAGGCTGTTCTGGTGCCAGAGCGGAGAGAGGCTGCCAGTGCCTGGTGGGTGAAAATGAGAAGAACACATTTGATGTGCACATGGCTTGATGTGCATGAGGAAGCCTGTTTATGCAGACCTATAGGGGCACACTCCCTGAATACAAACACACCTTCCTGTTGGATGAGTCGCTCCTCTGACTGTTCTTTGCACAATGCAACATGAACCAGGGCTGTACTGAAGTGTAAAGGTAGCAACAAAAAAACCCAAAGAGATTATACTGTAATATGCGTTTAGATCACTTGTGATATTTTTAAAGGGGGTTGACTGAAATAAAAAAAAGGATGAAGGTGGCACGTCGGGTCCAATGCGGTCTTCAGCAATAGTTTTCACTCCTTAACTTTGTAATTGAAAACACGTATTCCTGCTGCTGATCTGTCCCTATACCAGAACCCTCAGAGGAAGCGGGAGGCCAGGCTCCAGCATTTTCTACACCAGATCTTCACACACACACACACACACCAAAAATATCTCCATCCGCTCACCACCACTGCAGCGACAGGACCCCCAGGAGACCACGCGTGGTGCTTTTTTGTTTTCCATCGCCATGTCCAGATCCTCCAGAGCAAAGATTGTAAGCCACACATACGGCTGGGCAGTGACCAAGTGTAGTGAGCTGCTCACTAAGGGCCCAAGTTAAATGGTTTATTATATAACAAGAAACACAAATTAAATATTTGTATTTAATGATATTTTATTTGTCTTGTAGTTGTGTTGAAATGTAAAACATATATCGACATTTTTCTCCTTGATATTGTTAAAATGATTCTACTGTAATATGAATGTATCCAATGAAGCACAATGCCTTACAATGTAAACTGCTATTCTTTTTGTACATAAAACACAATATTAAAGACATTTTACCACGTCTGTCAGTTGAAAACTTTAATTTATTGACATATGCATACACCAAAGTTTAAAATAGAAACCATTACATGGTTGAAAAGTACACTTTGGGACGGCCTTTCTGCTTCTGACTGCAATCTGCATCCTCCCCATGTCATCCATCTTTGGTCCCAAAGCCACCCCATGAACAATAGTCCCTTCTTTCCCTCCACGGGACGTACATGACCCGGTGTGATATCCACACATATGAATGGGACCCTGGAGGAATGTGCCGAACCACAGGCACTGTTGAAACATAATTAGTCGACACCGTAAACCGTAACACCATATGCCTTGGCAAGAGTGCGGGCCTTGTGCCAAATGAGAGCACGAGTAGGACTGTTGATGAGGATCATAATATGACATACTTCAGTACGCGCATGACCTCATGTTGTGACATTAGCATGTGATGGTGGAAATGAGCGTTATATGGAGAATGCACAGAGGCTGAGGTACGATACCTCAAGGCTTTATCCTTTAGTGAATGCTCCTTCACAGTAAAACGCTGAAGACTAATGTTTCTGCCCTGCAGATAGTTTCCCTGGACTCCCCCCCCCCCCGCGATATATACCTTATGTCTTTGTCTCAGCAAAAACTGATGTCAGAGTGTAAATAAATCATATTCATCTTTCAGTTTATATAGAAGCTAGAACTTACAGAAATGCCTGATTTCGAAGGAAAAAAAGGAGAATTGCTTTCAAACTTAAAAAGAACATACTTCAATTGGTAACAACACGGTCTGTTCAACTTAACGTTAACAGGTTAAGGCCGGTGCTTCTTTCTTCAGTGTTGTTGAAGACTGTGTTCTGGTGCACACGAGCAGAGAGTCACACTTGCTCAAAATGAAAGAGGCCAGCACCTGCAGCGCGAAGGGGGAGTAAGGAGGGCCGGAAAACTTTCTTCATATTGACGATATCTCATTTTGACTGCGTAACAGAATGTGATTTCCAGCCACATTTGGAAGTCGTGAGGGCTGTGTGGTCGAGAGAGAAAAAAAATCGGAATCCCCTTAAAGCCTCTTTAAAGAGTGAAGCCTGTCACAGGCTGATCTCCAAAAGTTGGGCGAGGCTCTTGTAGGTTCAGTGTGCGCCAGTTGATCCAAATTATTCTAAATCTAAATGTCAGAAAGTGAAACTTCTCCTCGCCCATCCTACTAGTAAAGAGTAGAACTCAGGCGGTTTCATTCCAAGCGCGACTTTATCAACGCCGTGGCAGTCTTCTGAGCATGTATTTCTGTGCACTTCCTGTAAAGTTTGGACTGACTTCCTGCCGGTGCGTGCTCTTTTCGCAGCAGCCGATCACCACAAGAGAAGAGATGCAGCCCACAGCGGAGAAGCGTGTGAGCAGCAGAAAGCGCCTGATAGCTCAGGGACGCAGGGGCGACAGCAATCTGAGAATCTTGTCAGTTCATGACCACATTTGGTTAACGGTGTGTAAGACGGTCAGCCACTCATGGACACTCTTTGCCTGTGTTTTCACATCTGATCAGCGAAAAAACAAGGCCAAAGTCTATTTTTACTGACGCACACCACAACTCTGAGTGACGGAAAATGGCCACTGTAGCTTTGTTATGATTATTGTAAACACTCCCCAAATTGTTTTTGTTGTGTGTGGGATTACTGTAAATGTGACAAATTATAAATAATTATGATGCAGTTAAAGTTAGTTTGATGCTATTTGAAATCCTCCGGCGTGTCAAATACTCATTCACGCACGGTGAGGTCTGGACCACCGCCCCAGCCCGAGGTGTTCCTCACCTTAAAGGTCGTTGACTCACAGATGTTTTACACATAAGCAACACACAAAGAAAACCCCATACGAATATAGCCTCACCGCTGTCCCGCAGCCTACCATAGCCTCCTTTCTACACTGTATTGGAACATTTACATCTTGGCTCCCACTTTGGGGGAAAGTGCTGTCCTGACCCCCTTTTACCAGTGTAACGTTCCCCTCTGCTCACACACAGCTGCAAAGGTGAGCACCTGTTAGAAGTCTGCAGAGCAACCCTCAAACTCTCAACGACAGGAAACTCTCTGGGTCGCTCTCCTCCACTTGAGTGTGTGTGCGTGTGTGTGTTTGTGTGTGTGTGTGTGTGTGTGAGTGTGTTTGAGTGTGTGCGCGTGTGTGCATACAGATACCACATCATTACTCCAAGCTGTGGGTTAGTTAGAATAAGAAAGGCGGGTGATGACATCTTCACACCCCTGGCTCCAGCAGTGAGGAACTGACTCAATGCTAAATTGCTCTTTCGCAAAAAATAAACCTATTCAATAAAAGAACATCTCTATGGCGGCACCTGAGGGTCTGGCAATATTGGACGCGTGAAGAGACCTTTCATATTTCGGGAGGTGAGTGTCAAACCCGTGATTCTTTCTTGTTTAAAACATAAATAACTGTGACAAGGTTAGATCACCAAACCTTGATTTCCTCATGGCAAATAATCCTCAAAAATCAGCAAGATGGTTTTGATCTTTTCGACTTTTGTATGAAATATATCGAACTTTCAAAAACGAGTAGAGGGGAATAACATCCACACCCAGAAATTACAGCCAAGTCTTTGTTTTCATGGGCATCGATATAGTTCAACATAAAAGCTGGTAACATCACATATATAGATACTGTGTGTGTGTTATTGTCACTGCTGGTCAAAACTCAGTATTACAAAGAAGACATAAACACAAAAGAAGAGTAGGATGCTTTTTGTTGTAATAAATTATAGCTTGTCAATTACTAATCCAATTTATAATTGTATCATTAAAACAAAAAAAGGGGATTCAGGCATTTTTTGTTTTTGTAAATTCAAACAGAAGATAATGTGGGTAAAGGAAACTTTACCCACTTCTACAAATGCAAATTTGGACGTGAAGAGCGTTTTTTGGACTGTGATTTTGATTCCACAACAACAACAAAAATTCTGATTAAATGTATTTATTTTGTTGCCATGTAGGGATGCTGTCGTTTTAATATTTTTCTAAAGCCAAATATCTGTCATGGACCTCTCTTATAATCTACACAGGCATACTCATTTGTAAACAATAGCACATCAACATACAGTAATATAAGGCCTTCAGCTGCAGGTCATAAAAAGAAGAGGGTAGCCCCTCAGTGGAAAATGCTGACTTTGTTTGCATGACTCACTGGACGCAGGCCAGTTGGCGTAGGAGTACTGATAATAAAAGACCAAAAAAAGAAGAGACTTCTTCATACCCCTGTGATTCATTTCATGGGGTCTTAGTACAGCAGTGGGTTGTTATTACCAGGTCAGGCCTCTTCAGATTTTTCTCACGGCTCTGAGTCTTCGGGAGAGACGGCTGCTGCGATTAGCCCACTGACCCTGTTCCCCCATTGGTCCGATGGGACCCGAGTGGGCTTTAGAAAGGCGGTTTTGAGCTGCACACTCCAATGCGGAGCACGTGCGGACGATGGATTATACAAGATTAGTGTTTCGACCATTTTGGGGAGCACACTATTCAAGTCGTAATCAGAATTAGAACACGCACAGGGACCGAAAATGATGAAAACATTCCAGACGTTTGTCACAGTTTTTGTGATGAGATCTACGTGATCATATTCTGCTGCTGTGTGTGTGTGTGTGTGTGTGTGTGTGTTTATACAGAGTCAAAAGAGTGTGTGGAATGACACCTTTTAAAGGTGTTTGGCTCTTAGTTTAGTAGCATGGTTCTCCGCTGAGCTTCCATTTTGAGTCGATGCCATCAAAGCAGACTGCGGAAACAGAAACATTTTGCGTCTCATGTCAGTGTTTCCCACTTATAAATACTTGATTGTCACAAATAATTAGGTTTTCTAAACTTTTTATGAATTAATAAACTTTTTTTGCAAGCCAAATTTGATGTGTGTGATTAAAGATGCAGTGCTTGATATTTTAGGGCTGTCTTGGATTGAGATTCACCAGGGGACTCCAGGGTTACCTAGAATTCTGCTCTGTTCTGTTATTCTGTTGCCTTTACAAAATGATCCTCTAAATTTGCAGAAAAGATGGGATGTAACTGCAGTTCGGATTATTCGGACAGCGACTGGATTGAGAACTTGGATGAAATCTGTGAACATTGCAACTGTCCCATACCTCCCCAGTCATGCAACCCGGTAGGTGCAAATTCTCTCTGCAGTATGTATTTATATTTATTTTGTATTTTTTGCTTGTATGTAGCCTGACATGAATAGGTTTGGGCCTTTTGTACTCATGTGAATACACATGAGCAGATTGCAGACCCTTGCCAAGTAAATTGTAAAGCACAACCTGTTATTGTAGGTTACAGCCCAGAAAGGTATTTTATCGTACATGAATGCGAGAGGAGTGGTGTAAGATATGTGTGCGTAATTGTTTGTTTCCTCGCTGTGAGTTAGATGTTTCAGTATATTAGAAATAATGGGAAATACCCCAGTTCACACACACAGTACACACACATTTTGACTGGAAGATAATATCTGGCGATTTACAGTTGAGATCTGCGTCGGTTGCTTTTTTTAGTGTGATTATTAACATTTCATGTTCGATGGTGTTTCAGCATGAATCTTCTATTGCTCTTCGGAAAGCTGTCGAATACGAGTTTAAGTTTTGTCTTCCTCTGTCGCCAGTACACAGATCAGCTGATTCCTTACCATTCGCAACATTCACCACCTACATCACCTTTACCAGGTAATAAGATGCAGCAAATGTTTCTGTGTGTGTCTGTGTGTTCAAGTCTCGGCGGATCTATGTGTATCTGGAATGTTTCTAACGTGTGATGTGATGATTGAGGTCAAATTAAATCCATTTTAATTATATAGTCTAAGATCGTGAATCTAAAATCACAAAGTAAGATGGACAGACATACATTACAGTAGATGTCCTGTACAGTACATCATAGACAGGCATCGGTAAAGTACAAACAGCTTGTGAAATATTACTTCAATACTGAGGGTAAAAGTTAAACAGTTTCAAGGAGACTGTAATTTGAAGTATAATGGAGATAAAACAGTGTTTATAATCACTAAAACCCTTGAATAATTTTCTATAATTTCAGCATTTCATGAAAATTAGGAAGAAATGCAAAGTTGTATTTAATAGCTTAAAGACTTATCAAGTAAAATATCCCAGGTTTGGATAGTTTGTTTGTGGGGTCTTACAGTTTTTTCCTTTCTCGTCTTTTAAAAAACTTTTCTAGCACAAACAGTTAATAATTCATTTTTTAACAATTGACTGCACTTTAACTGTGTAATTGTTTACCACCGTGTTGCCTCAGGCGCTTGACATCCCCCATGCCCCATATCATCTTGCTGCACTTGCAGTATTACATTTCTGTTTTGAAGCGTAAAAGTAGATCATCGAGAGCGAGAATTCTTTTGTAGTTCCTTGTGTGTTTGGATTTTCTTTTAGAAACAAAATATTGTCCTTCAAGTAATCAAAGTGCACCACAACAAGTCTGTCCAATAGCCTCCTTCAGACAAATCTTTCATGAAAGTTAAAAATGTCTACTTTCAACATAAGAGAAAATTGTCTTCATGGAGAATGATGGGGTTTATATCCTGTAGATAAACCATACCTGTGACCTCATTGTCAATAATGGGCAATCACCACACCTTTCACATTGCACGGGGGACAAGGCAATTCTCTTCCCACTGAGCCTTCGGCGGCAGCAATTTGTCAAAAATATATTCAAACCCAACATAAACCTTGACTGAAATTCAAAAGACAAATTTGTGATCAAAACTGTCTCAGTATTATTTCACCTGTATGCCTTATTGGACTAAAACCAAACATTGCTCTTGCAGACAAACTTGTGGTGGCCATATACAGCTATGAACCCAACCATGATGGTGACCTGGGCTTTGAGAAGGGAGAAAAACTCAAGATCATCAACAAGTAAGCTGCTGATATGAAAAAGAAATTGCAGTAAACCGATTTATAGTTACATTTCAGACCCAGACAAGAATTCAATCACTCTCCACTAACCCCACCACAGCAGCTGAAACCCATTTTAAAGTGTCGCACCACTGTGTATGCAGAAAGATAAGGTTTAAGGTGTACAGTACTGTATGGATTCACAATGTCATATTTGTAACATACTTGTTGCTCGTCAGTGCTGTTTGCTCTCAGTCTCACCCCGTGTTTCCTGTGTCTCTCTACAAGTGAAACTTAAAAAGGCAAACTGTAATGTGATTAAACTACTGTTTTGAAAGGGAAACACTCTAGAGACAGGAAACATAGAAATAAAGACATTAGAAGTAAACATCAGACTTGCCCCCCTGAAAAACCAAAAGATGGATTTATAAAAAATAAAAGGAGGAAAATAACTTGTTCATTTGCCTTTATTTGGTGATCCAGCCAGTATCCATTCAGCAAACCATAATAGAGTTTAAACCGACATAAAGGACATGGCTACCACTTAGAATACTGAGGATGTGTCCCCATGTAACATTTCTGGAAATTGTTGGAAATTTTGCACCTTTACCACAAATACACCAGTGTTCAATGTACCTGGCACTAGATCAGAATTTACAACAAAAAAATACACTTGAACTGTTAAATGAAAAGAGAAGAACATGATTTTATAAAAAACATAAGCTGGTGGCAACAGTTGAGGTTTTTCTGAGGGGATAAGGACATCCTATCTAAGGCCTTGGCTGATTTCAATGTGAAAACATACATGAGGATATAAACTATTATAACCAGCCCCTTGATAAACTTCAAAGGTCTAACAATCTGTCTTTAATGCGGTGAAGGGTGAGGGTCAGCAGTGAAGGTGCCTCTTTTCTCAGTCGTCTCTCTTGTCCTGATATGCAAGACGAGACACTGACTGCAGTTCATCTCGTGCAGTGATTGTTCACGTTGCACGGAACCCTCTTGCCGATGGGGGCGTTTTTGAAACTGCTTTCTGATGCTGTACCTATTCATCCCCAACAAGGTCTAGACTGCTGTGAGGCACCACTGACCTGCAACTGACTCATGGTATCATTGCTGTCTCTTCTGACATCCAGGGATGATCCAGAGTGGTATCTGGCAGAGTCACTCACCACCGGCCAGCAGGGCTACATCCCGCACAACTTTGTTGGTATGACCAGAGTGGAGACGGAACCGTACGTCACACAGGAAACACACTGTCACTCAGCCTCAACACCATCTCGTCTCGTGTAGTGCATGCTCCGTCCCTGGGGAAAGGGAAGTGGCTTTTTTCAGCTCAAAGCGTCATGCATAGTGTGCGTTTGTGCTGCAGGTGGTTCATCAAGAACATCTCGAGAAACGAAGCCATGAGACTTCTCCTCGCTCCCGGGAACACGCAAGGCTCCTACCTGATTCGCGAGAGCGAGACAACCCCAGGTGAGCTCGTCGTCTTCGTCATCAGAGCATTGACTCATACGCTGTCTGCACAAAATGTAAGTTTCTATTTCGCAAAATGGTGTCTCAGCCGGAAATACGTCCTTTCCGCTGTTACTTTTGCTTGAGGGTGCTAAAAGTAGCTTTTCACAAACAAACAAAATGAGCTGTGATGGTAACTGTGTCATTACCACACAAGTGAGACCATGCTCCTCCACATGTGTCAGTTTTAATGGCAAAAATAGTACTATTTTTTTCCTCTTCTTCCTATCCCTCAACCTGCTTCATCTATTTAAATTTTGTTTTATTGCTAAGACAAGAAATTCATAATTTCTTCTCCAGTCATGACTCTCAGCCATGGTACAAATATTTTTTAGATCCAGTGTGACTTATACTTTAAGAGGATATTGATATCTCTTATGTCCATTGTGAATAAATGTCCATTAATCCACAGAAGAAAAACAATGCAAAAAGTTTTTCGTCAGCATGAAAGTCATCCACTGATAGTTGTCACTTCTAGATGAACGACAGACAAAGAATAATAAAAGGAGTGACAAAATACATCAATATTAACTTTTTTCATGTTGAACAATTAATATTCTGTTGACGTTGTATCTCATTTTATTCCATCAGTTATCTTAGCTGTCATCTGTCGGAGAAATCTGCATGCTCCTTTACGGAAGCGTATACCTCCTCTTTTGCTGCAGGGTCATACTCCTTATCGATCAGGGACCTGGACCACAACACGGGTGAAGGAGTCAAGCACTACAGGATCCGCAACATGGACAACGGTGGCTTCTACATCACAACTCGGATCTCCTTTAACTCGCTGAAGGAGCTCATCCAGCATCACTCACGTGCGTACAGCCTCTTGAGGAATCCGTCAACATAACTGAATGCTGTGCAGGTTTCTCATCGGAATAATTTCAAACCCAGTCTCCCCTCTCCGCCATCCAGGCGATGCCGATGGGTTGTGCACAAAACTGGTGAAGCCGTGTCAGTCGAGGGCGCCGCAGAAGCCCTGGTGGCAGGACGAATGGGAGATCCCTCGTGAGTCGCTGAAGCTGGAGCAGAAGCTCGGAGCGGGGCAGTTTGGAGAAGTCTGGATGGGTGAGTAACAGGGATGACCAAAAAATGGAGGAGTAAGAGGTGAAAGAGCTGGTTATTGGTCAAAGGAAAGAATGTGTTATCATTGCATTCTGTACAGAACATTTTGCAGATACGGCACATCAACGCCCGTTTGCTCAATCACTTGTGGGCCTGACTGAGTGTGGGCCAGAAAGCCTTTATCCAGGGTTGTTCTGCAATGTATGCAGGACAGTCTCCTTTGTCATTTGAACTGGATAACTGGAGAATGATGTATTAAACCCCGTTACGCAACATCAACTCAAACTCCATAAATCTAGCTTTTCAGCGAGCTAATTGTTTGGAAGGGCTGTCTCTGAACAATACGTGCACGCGTTTCTATTGTGATCGCGACGCATTGAGCTAAACAAGAAGTCTACATGTTTTGATCACGAGGGCAACTGTTGAAATGATCCGCGCCACGACCCCCTCATTATTCAATCGCAGGAGTATTTTCCACCCCCCACTCGCCGGCACCGTTCAACATCCCAAACAAACCACCGTATTAGAGCTCAGCAATGCCAGCCACGGAACTTGTTCTCGTTTCACAGTCACTTTCTATTTACAGGACCTTCTTGGATGAAGACTGGGCACCGTGTTTGTTTCTCTGTTCTCAACCAAACATTGGTCAGGGGCCATATTTGAATAATGGGAGCGACTGTCATTTGCAATCCAATGTTTATTCACATTAGTTGACAGGGGAAATATGTAATGATCATCCATCGCACATACAAAGGATAGATAGGAATACATTGAACAGTGAATATGATTTGTGCCAAGCATTCCTACATGGTGTGAGAGGCCCAGTGTTACATGACGGATGTTAGAACTCGTTGGCTGTGGACTTCGTTGATGGTATTCGGCAGCGTTAGTGTAGCGAAGCTGGCACGGGATCCTGTTTCCGTGAGTCGTGTCGAACTGTTGTTAGTTTAGCACCTATTTGATCGCAATGGACGACGTGTGTTTATGACATGAGAGCTCTCCGAATGGGTTGTATTGATATTCATGCTCCCCTGACAACTTCTAATGCTACCATGAAGTTATCATTTGTAGGTTTTCGTGAAATTTCGTGAAAAGGTTGCTGGGCAACTTGCCGCAGACTTATGACCCCGGTATATGAATCGCAACAAATGTTATGACCTCATAACATTTCATCTAGTGCCACAATCAAGCAAAAATTACAGTCGTTTAAGCATTTTAGCTTACTAATGTTTTTTTAAGCTTCAAAGCACCATTGTGCCCAAAAATCCTGCCACTGCGGCTGTGGGCCTGTAGTCTGGTTTTGATCGATGCCTTTCAGAGAGCGCACTGATGTTGAAATGTGTGTTCACAGGCGTCTACAATAATGACAGGAGAGTGGCAATAAAGAACCTGAAGATAGGCACGATGTCGGTCGAAGCCTTCCTGGCCGAGGCCAACATGATGAAGAACCTGCAACATCCTCGCCTCGTCCGTCTCTTCGCTGTGGTTACCCAGGAGCCGATCTATATTGTGACGGAGTACATGGAGAACGGTAGGTCGAACATGTATGTAGGCTATGTGTTACACCAAATACCAAGAGGGGCTTCTAGATATCCCTGAGAGCATCCGAAGCAAAGGAAAACCTGGTCCCTGGTAATTTCCATGAAGTGATTGCACATTCGAAGGCAAATTAAAAAGAAACCCCCCCTGTAATCACACCAGCTACTTTCAGTTTAGTGTAGGCAAGGAAAATTATGTCTAAGCTTGTCTGAAATAATCATTTGCTTAATCTCCAACCGTTTTCCCTGAACACCAAAGGGTGTTGTCAGGGCGAGCTCTGTGCCTGGAGCGCAGACAAATAGGGTGTCTTAATGCTGTGTTATAGACTTTCAGGATCAAACATGTTGATCTGTCATCGGACTGTGGGTGAGAGAAAAAAACATGCTTTGACAAAAGGCTGGGGATCGCCCCACATGCGTGCACGACTTCTTCATCGGTCACAGTGTTTTCCCATGTGTTCCACACTCCAGTGACTCATGTTGAATGAGCCGAATGTCTTTTGATCCCGCGACCACAGCTGCCTCGCTCTTTATTTGTGTTTGATGTATACGATATGATATCAGATGCACAATGCTGAAACAAAACAGTACGATCATCACCCGTGGTTGGACGTTGAACGTTCCTGCTGCGGGATCAAACCCATATAAGGGAGCAACAATAAGTTAGGAGCGATGCCTCGCAAGGCATGCTGCTCTGCTGAAGTGGCCCGGCTTCTGATAGGCCATTTTCAGCCTTTGCTCAAGACCCTCCCGTATATTCGCTACTCTGCGCTAAAGTGTTTAAAGGCAAACGTGAACTTTCACTTGTTGCCCGCGCCCGTCCAGACAGTCCACTGGTGTTTACTCACCGAGAGGAAGCCTCTCCTGGCCGGCCCGAGACGAGGGGTGTTAAAACAGGAGAGGGTGATTCACTGTGTCATTGTTCGCCGAGACCCATGATGAGAGCTGGCTGCTTTCCAGTGTCTGTATAAAAAGGCACATGCACAGACACATGTTCACAAGTGGTGGAACACTGGCAGGCTGCGCTGCAGTAAACAAACAATGACAATGGGCGGTTACAATCGGTATCGTGCCACTGGATCTTCCACTTTTCCCCCTCTCTTCTCACGCAATAAAGTTCACGTGAAACGACTGAAAAATCATAAATATAAGTCATATAAATGGGTCGGCAAACAACTTTCCATATTACAACCTCAATGCCCAGTAAAGATGTATAATGCCATATTCTGCTCTCATGTGTAAGTATAAAACACAATCGGTTTCAATTTCACCTCAAAAGTCTTTGTAATTATTTGACACTGAGAGAAGCAATGACAAAATGCATAGAGCGACGTTGTCACAAACACAACAACGGCCTCGCAGCTGAGGAGAATGGCGTTCCTTTGTGTGGCCTTGTGCGAGTGGCCTGTGAACCAGCAGCAGTGGTTCTACAAGAGGCTGCCTCTTTGTCCGGCATCCGCGTGTGGACAGGACACAGTCGTCGCCTCTGTTGTCAAGAGAATGGATGGCTCGGAGTTCCCAATCTTTTGGGTTTTTCTTTATTATCTCAGACAACAAAGATGGAAAATAACAGGCGTGTCATCCCAGCTTCCCTTTTGTGACCCTGACAAAGAGCGCTCCTGCAGCTCTCAGACTTCAAAAGCAGTCTTCCGGACTTATGCCTCCTCTTTCCTGGCACAGTCGTCCCTCTTAAAGTATTTCCTTTGGTTTGCCTTGGTTGGCCGGTGTGCAGAGGTATTGTCCTGTCCTAATCAAGCTCAACACAAAGTCTGCTGTCAGAGACTGCGCATCGGCCTTGAGTGATGCTTCTCGTACTTCCTCACGGTGTTATGTTCGCCCGATTTGAACTGTTATTCTGGTCCAACTGCGTCTATTTATGTCTTTGGGGAACGGTGATGTTTTTGACCAAGGACAACGTCTTTAATCTTCTGAACGAAGCACAATTTCACTTTTGTTTTTCATAGGATAATACTGCACCTTTTGCTGTCTCTTAATCTTCTGTCTTCTTGCGGCTCAAGATTCAATTAAACAAGTGTATGCATCTGTAATATTCAGGGTGTGATGAATATGTGAACCAATGTTTTTCTGAGAAGTAGTAACTTGGATGTGATGTCTTACAGGGAGCCTCGTGGATTACCTCAAAACCACAGAGGGAAGCATTTTGCCCATGAACACTCTGATAGACATGGCATCTCAGGCAAGACATCTCTCTTTTTTAAATGATCCATTTTAGTCCTCTTATCTGTACACTGCATTGACCAGACACCGTTTCATTTATTCTTTCACTTTCCGCTCTCCCAGCATGATTCCCAAAGACAGACTGCTTTAATGGGGCGTACATACAACACCAATCTTGTGTGTATCATGATGTATGTGAGTCGAGACACTGGCAGGAATAAAACTTTATAATGACCAAACAAGTCCAAATAAAGGACAAATTCACACGAAATAAAAATCTAGGAAGGTTAAAGTTATGAATATACCATTTAAGTACTGACAGGTTATACATTTGATCAGTCAATCCAGATGTTTGGTTGGACGCAGACTGGAAGGTGGTAGTATGAATATCTGTAAGTCAGCCAGCAGCCAGTTAGCATAGCTTAGCACAAAGACTGGAAACAGGGGTAAACAACTAGCCTGGCTCAGAAGCTGCAGTCTCTGTCGTTTACTCTACAGAGTCACTGCTCGTGGCCACATAACTGGTATTTACGATTCATTTTTGTATGGATGAAACGAACAAGGTGCTAGAGTTGTCTAGGCTGAGCTCACCTAATCATCAGTTGGCTCTGAGATCATTTTTAGCACACAGACATGAGGTTGGTATCAATCTTTTTATCTGACTCTCGCAAACAAAGCAAATAAGCCTATTTCCTTCCTTCTCTAAGGTTAACTGTCCATGACGGTTGATCGAGAATAACAGATTATGCCGAAGTCTACTTCTTCACATGATACATGTCAGTGAAGGAAATATGACTAAGGGTGTGGGACTGGAAAACACAACCACATAGGAGGACAGACTGAAGTTCCCAAGTCTAGCCAGGCAAAGACAGGAGCAGGGAAATTCTCCGACGCCTTAGAGTTTGGCGCAGAGGCGCAGAGTTGTCTACTGATCTTTGTGGTGAAAGAAAGATGCATTCAGTCGACGTGCACTGGTGAACGCTCAAAGCAAGTAACTCTAACCGTCATGTGACGGACCATAGAAATGTCAGTGATTAATGACTGTTCTTTTGCTCCAGTATTGGAAACTCTGTCCACATCTGATTCATACCACGATCAAATGAATGGAATGGAGAGTAAAGAGGCGTTTAGCTGCCTGAGTGGGAAACCATGACGACTGTAGAAGTTTGTGAAATAGCGAACATTAACATACGCACATCTCAGGTTTCTGACGAGACCCTCGGGCCGTGTCACACCTATGTGACAGATTCTTACGTCTCAAATATTTACACACAGCTATATATAGTAACCCAAATTGCACAGATTGCCTACGAACTGTGGGGGAATTCTGAAGTAATTGTCAGGATTTTCTTGTTTTAGATATTACACAAACTGCAGTTCCCTGATACATTAGGTGTAAGTTCCCTCAGCCTGTGGTAAGGTAAAGGCAGGATGACATAAAAAAAAAAGAAATAGAAAGGAGGACAGATTTTAGTATCAGGAAGTAGAGGCACAGCTGTTTACCTGGGTGGAGTATGTGGGCTGAGCATAGAGGTTAAAGGTTATAAGAAACTGACATGAGGAAGTGGTGAACACCCTGGTTTGGTAATATTTCTGTTCATTGGTCCAACACACAAAAGTATTTCACAATACTAAAACAAACACACACCCCCCCCCCCACACACACACACACACACACACACACACACACTGATGGCTTGGCTGATGACGTGCTGTCCCCTGCAGGTGGCTGATGGCATGGCCTTTATTGAGGGGAAAAATTACATTCATAGAGACCTGCGAGCCGCCAACATTCTGGTGTCTCAAGAGCTCATCTGTAAGATTGCCGACTTTGGACTTGCACGGCTCATTGAGGACAACGAGTACACAGCCAGAGAGGGTAACGAGACCTTACAGAGACCTACGATCATATATATCACATGTTCCTCTGAGCCTTTGTTAAGTGCTAAGAAAATGTGTCTTTCTTATATATATATATATATATAGATATATATAGATATTTTATTATTATATATTTTTATCCTGTGTTCATAGGTGCAAAGTTTCCTATCAAGTGGACTGCCCCTGAAGCTATCAACTACGGCACCTTCTCCATAAAATCCGATGTGTGGTCCTTCGGGATCCTCCTCACAGAGATAGTGACATATGGACGCATACCTTACCCTGGTAAATACTCGGTCACTGTACTCATTCTATTCCATCACAACATCTTTTCATTATTTCACGAAATTACAAGTGTAGCATGAATTATAATTGCTGAAGACTTTTGTTTCCAATGCCCACTGTGCAACATGTTACCTGTCTTGCAGGGATGTCCAACCCAGAGGTAATCCAGAACCTGGAGCGGGGCTACAGGATGCCAAAGCCAGAGAACTGTCCGGAGGGACTCTATCAAGTCATGGGGATGTGCTGGAAGGAAAACCAAGACGACAGACCCACCTTCGAGTACCTACGGGGCCTCCTGGAGGATTTCTTCACTGCCACAGAAAGACAGTACCAGGAATAACCCCGATGAGGCAGAAAGATAAAGAGACATACAATAAATATACTCAAACTAAAGTTGCAGCCTTGGGGGTGGATGCTGGATTGGATTTTTGCTTTGTTCAACAAAGAGTACATACCTTTATACTGATAGAGTACAAACTGAGACTTTGAATAAATGTGATTTGTTTCTGTTTTTGACTCGTTCTGAAGTGCCCACATAATTCCATGTGAACCATGAACTGGAAACTCTTGGGACAGCGCTGGATTACCAAGAAGACAATGAGAAGCCAACGAGAAAGAAGAGAGATAGTGATCACCGCACTGCCTGAAGAAACTGGGGACTGGCCAATGTGACTGAATAAGTAGCTGCAATCCTGGCACTCAGTATCATGATGTAAATATTGTCAAAATCAGCTTCAGCTGGGTTTTACATTTAAAGCCTAATAAATGTTTTTGAATTGTTTTACTCACAGGGAAGGGCCTTTCATTGATCATTCATATTGTTTCTTTGAATTCAGTAGAACCCACGCAACATAAAGTGTACCACCATCAGCCAGAGTATATTCCTGGTGTTTGTTTTCGTTGGAAAAGAGGAACACGCCCAATTCTCATAAGAATTATGATTATTTTGCGCATAATAACTTCAATTGATATATGTAAGATGTTGTGTTCAAATACATAGAAAATATATAAATTTAACAACAAAGCGAGAGTATGAAATAAGAAAAAAAAAATCTCCTCTTTGAACAGCTTCATTATTTAAATGCTGCTTAGAAATTAAGGCATTCGTTATTATAATCCAGAATATATATAACAAAAAAAAGTAAGGGAACAATTCTGCTGCATAATGACACTTTTACTTCCTGGAGTATATTTTGACAATACATATTTCCTTTTGCCATCTGAATGCAGTCTAGGGCTGCAACAGTTAATCGATTAATCGATTAGTAGTCAGTAGTTCAAGAAGTTTTTACGAAAATGATGATGATTTCAATTCTTAAATGTGAATATTTTCTGGTTTCTGTGCTCTTCTGTGACATTAAACCGAATATCTTTGGTGTGTGGACAAAACAAAACATCATCTTGGGGGCTCGAGAAACACGATCGACATTGTTCACCATCTTATGACATTTTATGGACCAAACCGCCCGTCGATTAATCGAGAAAATATTCGAGAGATTAATCGTTAATGAAAATAAACGTTAGTTGCAGCCCTCTAACTTGTAAGGGGGGTGGGGTACTCTGTGGTACTGCTACTTCCGGGGGTCTCCAGGATTTTTATAAATGGTAAGTAAGCAAGTGTTTAGACAAATAATGTTCAATGGTGACAGAAAAGGAGTTAATAAAGGTATATCTTATCTTCAATAACACACCATGTGTACAGGACAGGCCCACAGACTGCGTGGGAGTCTGTCGCCCCCTGTCGACAGCAGGCGACACTACAACTCCATTTATTGGGGGCGATACAAACTATCCGCCTCTCGTCGCCGTTGTTGTCTCCTGCTGCGGCGTGTCGAGTGGTGCGAGGCGGCCAAACGGAGCAAAATGGCGCTCACTTCCCAAGGAACAAAGAAAAAAGTTTGCTACTACTACGACGGTGAGTGCTCGTGCTCCGTGTGCCCACTAGCAGCCGCCGCGCTCCTCGGTGGAATCCGCCACCTTTGCGCCGACAAAGGTGGCGGCTTGTTCTCGCCTCTTGCTAACCTGCCGCGCTAAGCTAGCCGAGCTAGCTCGAGTGTCGGGCGGCTCGCATCGGTCGGACGCAGAGCCGCACGCCGTGGTAAACGCGCTAATAATATGTACCCACTCCCCCTGAATGCACCGGTTGCTTCTTTAATCTAATAATGTGTGCGTGCATCTAACCAGACCGCAGCACTCCAACCAGACGAGTCAACGCTACTAGCTCGCGAGCTAACAATGGGGATGTGAGCACTTCATTGTCGCCGCAATTAACGCGAACATGAAAATGGCTCGTGCGGCTACCTTCGCGCACCAGGCAGCTCGGCGGAAAAAAACGCGCCTGTTTTCGGGCCAATCTCGAGGTGTGAAGTGACAAGGCGCCGCTCTGTTGAGCGTCCACGTGTAGTTTGTAGAGTTTCAGAGAAGGTATATTTGATTCAAGTATTCTGAGGAAGAGTGGGAGGTCTGCTGGTTGCAGCATCACAGCAGACGCGCACTGTCGTGTTGATCAAAACCTCCACTTTAACCTTTTTAATGCATGAACGTGATCCCTCTTTTTTTACTCAATGTTTAAATTTGTTTAGCTTTTCGACGTATTAAAGATCCAATTATTCAAGATGGCGTGTGTTCTGTTTGTTTGTTCTCATTTCAGGTGATGTTGGCAATTATTACTATGGCCAGGGGCACCCCATGAAGCCCCACCGCATCCGCATGACACACAACCTGTTGCTCAACTATGGCCTCTACAGAAAGATGGAGATATATGTAAGTGAAATAACTATTTTGCATAGTCAAATCGCTGGACTTGCCTTCGCCACGTGAAACTCATTTGTCCCCCCGTGTTTCAGCGTCCGCACAAAGCCAGCGGAGAGGAGATGACCAAGTACCACAGCGACGACTACATCAAATTCCTGCGCTCAATCCGACCAGACAACATGTCGGAGTACAGCAAACAAATGCAGAGATGTAAGTTCGCCACAGAGGCTGACTGTGTGGATAAAGTTA
Organism: Scophthalmus maximus; assembly: GCF_022379125.1. Classification (NCBI taxonomy): domain Eukaryota; kingdom Metazoa; phylum Chordata; class Actinopteri; order Pleuronectiformes; family Scophthalmidae; genus Scophthalmus; species Scophthalmus maximus. The sequence continues at coordinate 15,327,936 of NC_061529.1, read as the reverse complement.
TTTCAACTGTTTAACTTGACTTCATTTTATGCCGTTGCTCTGCAGTTAACGTGGGGGAGGACTGTCCGGTGTTTGACGGTCTATTTGAGTTCTGCCAGCTCTCCGGGGGGGGCTCTGTTGGTAAGTTGTTCTCCTTGATGTACCGCTCAGACAGACGTGCTGTGCTAGACAGAATCTGTTAACCTCAGTGAAAGCGGGCTGTTAACTCTTGCCTCCTCACTGTGGTCCAGCCGGTGCAGTGAAGTTGAACAAACAGCAGACAGACATCGCCATCAACTGGGCTGGGGGCCTGCATCACGCCAAGAAGTCTGAGGCCTCTGGGTTTTGCTACGTCAACGACATCGTCCTGGCTATTCTGGAATTACTGAAGTAAGAGCAAGAGTGCCATGACAGCCACTCGAATACAGTTGTTTTGCAGGAGTCTATGTGGTTGGACAGATGGAAAGTTGCAGGGTATTAAAGATCGTTCCGCTCTTTCCCAGGTACCACCAGAGAGTTCTGTACATAGATATTGACATCCACCATGGCGACGGTGTGGAGGAGGCCTTCTACACCACAGATCGTGTTATGACCGTTTCCTTCCACAAGTATGGAGAGTACTTCCCTGGCACAGGCGATCTGAGGGTAAGCTTTGTTAAAAAAAATAGTTAGATAAAAGCCACATTGTCACAGTTATAACACTTTGACATGCGTCTGTCTGCAGGACATCGGTGCTGGAAAGGGGAAATATTACGCTGTGAATTATCCACTGAGAGATGGGATTGATGATGAGTCATATGAAGCCATTTTCAAACCTGTAAGTATATATAAATCAAAAATGACCGTCATATTTTAGTAGTTGGTATTTCCCTTGAGAGTCAAGACACATTTAAAATTGTACGATGTTGTCTGTGTAGATCATGGCCAAGGTGATGGAGATGTACCAGCCCAGCGCAGTGGTTCTGCAGTGTGGAGCCGATTCTTTGTCAGGAGACAGGCTCGGCTGCTTCAACCTGACCATCAAAGGTGAGTCAACAAAAACATTTCTCTCTATGTGATGTAACGGTAGTGGCGGTGGTCTGTAACGTTCCTTCCTCCATGGCGTGTCATGCTCAGGTCATGCCAAGTGTGTGGAGTACATGAAGAGCTTCAACCTGCCTCTGTTGATGCTGGGTGGAGGAGGCTACACCATCCGTAACGTAGCACGCTGCTGGACATACGAAACTGCCGTAGCCCTCGATTCCTCCATCCCAAATGGTGAGTCTTCTTATTTAAAGCTTTGTTTTTATGATTGTGATATGCCTAATAGATGATAATACATGACATATCGTAAATCAGATTTCCATTCAAAGAAGACACAGTATGCTAATAACAGCCTCCTATTTGTGAAGATTTATTTGAAATTGTTTGATTTGCTTGAATACCTTTTCAATTTTTAAAAACTTATTTCATAACCCAACAGCAACTATTTCCTGACATCTCCTTGGGCTGTGCTAATATCATGACATTTTATGGACATTAATATCTTAATCAGTGATATAAATAACTTGTAGCCCCGTTATTAAGCTACTTCACTAGACTCTACAGGTATTCTTGTCATAGACACAAAACAGAGACCAACTATTTATCACAGCCTATTAAAAACGGTGGCATTATTAAAAAAATTATAAATGCATATTGGTTTCTGAAAATGCCTCTCAACTCCACAGAGCTCCCATACAACGATTACTTTGAGTACTTTGGGCCGGACTTCAAGCTGCACATCAGCCCGTCCAACATGACCAACCAGAACACCAACGACTACCTGGAGAAGATCAAGTGAGTCCAAGATAGTGCCACTCAAATTCCTCTTTGTTTTTAAGCACACGTGTTCCTTATTGTCGAGTTGCATATTGCATTGCATGATTTGATTCAATTCTTCATCACTTTCAGCTTTTCTTGTCTTTTTGTGTTGTGATTTTTTAAAATTGAGATCTTAGCCGCATCATATGTAAAGGTGAAAGCTTTCTGTCCTCTAGGCAGCGGCTGTTTGAGAACTTGCGGATGCTGCCTCACGCCCCGGGAGTTCAGATGCAGGCCATCCCTGAGGATGCTGTGCAGGAGGACAGCGGAGACGAGGAGGAAGACGACCCCAACAAACGCATCTCCAGTAATAACCTCTTGCAGTCATCATTTTCTTCACTCCAAAATCCTAGTGTCATGTTTTTTTTAAATTAACCCTGTCCTCTGATACTGTGCAGTCCGTGCTCATGACAAGAGGATAGCATGTGAAGAGGAGTTCTCTGACTCCGAGGACGAAGGTGAAGGTGGACGCAGAAATGCAGCCAGCTTCAAGAAGGCCAAGCGAACCAAAACCGAAGGAGAGAAGGAGGGAGAAGAAAAGGAGAAGAAAGGTGAGGAGGAAACAAAAGGTATCTATTCATTTTTAATTTTCTCCATCTCATCCAACTTTTATTTTGAATAAATACATATTGTTTGCGCTAATGATGAACATTTTCTATAAATGTCTTATTCCAATGGCTTTGTTTTTATCATAGAAGTCAAAGCCGAGGAGAAGGTGCCGGAGGAGGAGAAAATGGACACATCAAAGTGAGCTTGATACATTTATTGACCATGTTTTGTGTGGCCAAGTGGCTGATGGGAAGTGTAAATCATTTCCTTACTCTGGGTCCTTTAGGCCAAAAGAGGAATCGAAGACACCTTGAGGTCCCAACGATGTCAGTGCAGCTGATCAGAAAGGACCACGCAAGATTTTTTTTAGATAAATCGTCCCAGGCTGCAGCCATGGAAATCAGTGAAGAACTGTACCTTTGTAATGACTCATCCTACTCCTTCAGAATGGGATGAGGCTCTGAACATGTTTTTCTAGGACAACTTTTCAACTTTGCTGTTTATGGACTGTATTTTTTTTTGAGTATCATTTTCTATGCTTTCTCATTTTTGTTGTCCAGAATCTTTTGAAGCGATGACCTTGTGGAGCAACTTTGTAAAAAATGGCTTCTTACATGTATGCTTTTATGTATCTGGTTGATTTAATTTATTTAAATCATAGATATTTTTGGCTATTCTGTTTTTTTTATTATGTCTTTCAGCCCCACTTTAGCCCTGTGCCTTTTTGAATATGTAGTTGAAGCATGTTTGTACAATAGATCCTTTTCTGTAATACATTAGTGTCACTGGTTTTGCAAGCTACGGTCATCAAGAAGGCTTAAGAGGGTTGTCTAAACCTATATACCTCTTACATGTCACTATAATTACATTCTTAGGTTTTAGTTTATAATAGGACAAGACACATTCATATTTTCTTCGTTAAATTTGTGTGACTCACAATCTGTTTGGGTCCAGTATCAGGCTTTGCTGAAATTTGGACTGCGAGTACTGTTACTTTGAGTAACATGCAGTATATTATACTATCGAGGAGTATTGTATAAATGAGGTGAGACAAATGCAAGAATTCATTAATTAGTTGTTTATATTTGTATTTTGAAAACATAAGAAAATTGTTTCACACAAGCTCTCAAATGTCATTTAAATCTGAAAGACCCTGGTGGGTTGACCACATTTTAAACATCAATAAAATAAAAACTGCCCTAAAAAAGATTTTGTCCTTGTAATTTTGTCCTGTTTTGTTTAGTTTTTTTCATAAAATGCAATGTGGTTTGGTTACTGCAAATTTAAAGACAACATACAGATGACATTTATTTTTAAGGCAATGTCATTACAAACAATCAGATCAAAAAAAACTATGATGAGGTAAATAAAATATCATTGCTTTTTGCTGAATCAAGTCCCACAAATGTCTTCCTCAGACATTAAGTGTGTATTAGACATGCATTACAATAACTTCACAGATGATTTTGCATCCAGCAGTCTGCAACCTATGAGCTGAGTCAGAGCCATTGACTCAGCTCGGCTCCGGTGCCGCCGTCCAGCAGCTCATCCTGCTCCGCCGGCTCAGCTTCCGCACCAATCTCTGGGTCTTGTACCGGTGTGGGCGCTGGGATTGGTCTTTGGATTCTCACCTGAAATGGTACATGAATCGGAGTGTCACAGAGCAGCTGACTCACATTCATGACCACAGGTGAGCAAATGTATTCTGCCTGTATGCTGTCCCTTAAAATCACATGGGGATTGGAATAAACTTATTGAGAGGGTTGTAAGAAGATCGCGTTAACCACAAGAAGACTGTCCACATTTGCATTCTCAATGGAGAATGCAAATGTGCATTATTCTGTCCACAACGTGGACAGAATAATGCCAGGTTTGTTCACTGATAAAACTTTGACTTGAGATTAAAAAAGTTTTTTTTTATTGTACAGTATGATATTCTGTATAACAATGTCAGTCGGTTCGGGAAGTGCGTAACCATTTTTTTGTAAAAAACAACTTATCATTAATGAGTAGACATTAACTTTGTGCATTTAGTTACGCCTTTAGGATTTTTTGAAAAGTCATTATAGAAAAACATGTTTTTTATTCAAATTCAATTTTTTCTTCTTTAAAAAACCTAATGTATTACTGTCCTATTTGCATGCCAAACACAATTCTCAAATGCAATTAAGCAAATTTATTGTCTCAAATTTGTTGACACATACTGCATGTCTGGCTAACCCTTACACTGTGGACGGAGCAGAGTAGGTGATCGGACAGTGGCTTACCCTTCTAGCCTGGATCGGCCTCCTCCTGGTGCACGGACAGAGGTAAAGGAATGAAGTGCAGGCAGCGAAGCAGCGGAAGGAGAACACCGTCTCCACCATCGACATAAAGATGAGGGGCACCCACAGAATGATTGTGGTCCCCTAGTCAACATTAAAAAAAATCATAGCACAGTTCACAACTCTGATCAGGTAACAATTTTTTTTTTTACAGCACTTCAAATTCAATGTCAAAACATCCACTGCGTAAATACTTGCGTTCAACTTACATAGATACGTGTGGGGTCAAAGGGGCATTCGTATGTGATGCTGGAAGAGCCGACGTCTTTCACAGAATACGTGCAGTGTGTTAGCAGACCTTTGCCTTTGTCAATAATGGCTTTCACCATAGAAACCGACAAGCCCACGGTGGAGGCAACTGCCAAGAGACCAGTCAGGAAGCCGAAGACCAACAGGACCCACTGCTGCGAAGACAGCATGATGACAATTTGTTGCTTCAGGTTAAAATGAAAGACACTTCCTTTTCGATTGTGAAGATATATAAGATGCATAAAAGATAGTAGGAGCATGAAGCAGATATCACGTGCGTGTGTATAGATGTCCTCACACCATGCGCTTAGTCAGAAACAGAGGGCAAGTTCTGACAGGAGCCACAGAAGGACAGATGTGAGTGGTGAATGGAGGAGGGCGGAGCTGTGTCATTGAGAGGGGAGCGGTTTTTTTTGTTTGTTTTTTTACCAAGATCCTGTTCTTCTTGTTTTTGGACAAGACAATGGCAGTTATTCCTCCAATAATTCCCTAAGAGACACAAGATGTGACATGATCAGTGCTTTATGATACTATTTTTAAACCACTGATAACTTTAATAATCACAAAACACAAGGTAAATATTGTAAATATATATAAAGGTGCTTGCAAGTTCTCACTTACCATCAGGCCTGCCACAATGGCAAGGACGTTAGAGGTGGCGTAGACCATGGTGCGGGCCTGAGAGTGCACGTTGATGTGCCTGAGCACGGCGCCGTGCACTAGGGCTCCAAGAAGAAAGTTGACATGGCCCACCAGCACCAGCCCCAGCCCCATCTTCATCAGGGCCTTGTTGTCCTTGAGGCTGGCGCAGCATACTCCTAGAGGAGGCAGGGAAGTGGGATTTAGACTCCATCATCTCAAGTCATGATTGAACTGTGTGTTCTGCAGCCTTTTTTGTCAGAGTGACAGCTTGTGACTCCAGTGTAAACGCCGGTATTTGTCGCTGACAGGAACCGACAGTAAACAGGGTGAAATGACAGCACATGCACACAAGTTTATCAAATGTGATCTGTGACGCGGAACAAGCTGTCACCGCACTGTTACCGAAAACTCGTGTGGGAGCTGTCTTCGTTGCAGCGTTGTGGTTTTTCAGCAGAGCGAGAAAAAAAAGGAAGCGAGCCAGCGGTTAGTGCGCCATGGCAATACGTGAGAATAAGGCAGACACCACAATTATCCCATGACCCCCTGCAGAGGCGGCGGAAGAACTCATCCACTGTGTGCAGCGAATGCTGCAGCGATGGTGACAATTTGGAGACAGCGTGTGTGTGTGTGTGTGTGTGTCTGGGGGGGGGGTTGTGTTGCTTGCTGCACTATTATGTTCCTTCCTCTGAAGGAGTAGGTGGAGCACCCACCCTTAAAGTCCACGCTAGTCCCTCCTGCACCCAAGAGGACAAAGGTGTGGGTGGGGTGGTCAAACATTCACCGCCACATTTACCTGGCCTGAGGGGTCGGGCGGACACAGACACTGGCTTCCTGGTTTATTTGCTCATTCCTGGTGGGCGCTGTTTGTTTTTGGTTTAATAATATTGCATTTATTCATACATTCATATTCATGTAGTCAGTGTATAGACTTATAATCTCCATACTTAAATGTGATTTTTTTTTTGGGGGGGGGGTGATAGTTACATGTTTGATTATTTTAGACCTTATATTAGTTTGTTTAGTTATAATGTAGTGAGGTATGATACTATACTATAGTATGGACTTAAAGGGCCTAAAAACCTTTCTTTTTAAACAAGCATTCCCCTAAATGTTGTACTTTTTCTTCTACCGATGTTTTTTCTTTTTAAACCTATTTTTTTACATTTCTTTTATCTTGTTTTTGCTCTGTAGCACTTTGAGTTGCTTTTAGCAATAAAAAGTGCTATATACATGAAAAGTATTATTATTATTATTATTATTGTATTTAACCCAGCAATAGCCCATAATCGATAATCCTATGCAACAACAATAGAAAAAAAGCTTCACTTTTGTGTAAGTAAGAGCTTAAAATACCCTATACACCTATGTAAGGCTATATGACTCCATACGTTTCCACTGAAAACACACACACATATTTCACAAAATGTGGGACAGCAACATCACTTCTCCCCCGAGCTCCGTTTAAAACTACGCAGACCACGCCTTAAAAATTCTGGCACGCAAACGCAACATGGACACAGTGTGTCGCAGTGAAAACAGTGAGACAAACACATCAGAAGTGAACTCACCGAAGTAAACCATGTTTGGGTTTATGTCCTCTTGGGTCACATTAGTGTACAAGTTGTATTAAAGTCATCTCTGGCCACTTTTTTGACTCTGCTGTCGGAGTGTCCTTGTCTTCCTCAACCGTCTGCCGCTCACCAGCAGACAGGCGCTAGCTTCCGCCTACCTGTGCGGAAGCCCCGCCCCTCTACCTTTAGAAAAAACATATACATCAGTTTTCACTTGTGTTAAAGTTTAAACCAGACTTCTACGATGATTTACAAAAACCCAGCTGCTACAGCCCTATGGATTCCTTCAGACAAATTTTGGCACATGCGTTGAGGATACATGTCAGTAATTTTGAATGTCTATTAAGATAATGAACAGTTAAATAACAGTCATATGTGCCCCACTTCTTTTACTATCCCTTTATAAATGTACACATGTATCTATAATTTTCTCTTTAGTTCTCCCATGGGACAATAATAAAAAGGAAAATAAAATAAGTCCACAACAGGGAAATTTGCCGTGTCACAGTAGCAGATGATATATTAAATCAATTAACAGAGGATAATAAATAGGAACTATAACAAATAGAATGTACAATACAATGTAATCAAAATATATATATAGTGTGAAACAATATATATTCAGTGTAAAATGATTACACACAAACCTTACAATATAAAGTAAACGTACTACAACTTCAAAGATCACAGCAGCATCATGTTGCAAAAGTCACAGCAGTGTTATTCATAACTCGGGCATCTATACAGTATGAATTTCAGATGACTTTCTTTCAGCCATTCCTTTCCTGATGCTTGTAATGCAGATGATTTAAAACAACTGGGGTTGCTTAAAAATATTTGCCTCAGCTGTCAAAGAGGCTAAATATCTTAAATAGGACAATGATACACACGCACGCATGAAGAAGCGTCACAAACTACATCGGCATGGGGAGTGAAGATTTCAGATTTCAGATTCCTGTGAACGCAGCATCATCAGCCTGATTGCCAACACCTGTGCCGCCTGGCGCTGCACATCATTAACGGCACACCTGTGTGGCGGGAGAGCAGTCGCAGCCGTTGGCCCACTTCGACGTTCGCAATGGGGCCCGTGGGGATAGTTCTTTGCATTTTTTTTGGACATTTTGTCTCCGTTCACTCTTTTCCGGGATTCTTCGACCCCCCGGTGCCTTTTCCTCTCGAGAGAAACTTTGATTTCCCGCCGTATCACAGCATCTTCAGCTCCTGGCCGGCGGGCAGCCCCGACTTCCACGTGCTCGCCGAGTTGCCTCCCTTCACCCACGTTCCCGGAGTGCAGGTGTTCTGCGATGAATCCCAGCTCTCCGTGCTGGTCGATAAGAGAGCCGACGGCGCCGCGCTGACCGCTGAGGACGTACAGTTGGGCGATGGCTGCTATAGCAACGGCGAGCGACCGCACCAATATGTCTTCACGTACAGTGTGGACGAGTGTGGGACTTCACATTCGGTGAGTTGCCCAGATGCTTCTCTCATTTCCGCACCTCTTTTGTGAAGCGATTCTGAATCCCACCCCTTTTTGTCTTGCAGTTCCAAAATGGCCTGATGATGTTCACTAACAATGTCCACTTGAACCTCAAAAAACCTCTTTCCACCTGGTGGCAAACTCCTTCCACAGTGCAAATCTCCTGCATCCCACAGAGGTGAGCCGTCAAGTAATGCATTCGTCAGTGGTCCCAAAAAACCCGTGCTAAAGACGAATGCATGTCTTTTCAGGGCTCTCGCTCGTCCACGCTTCTCTGGCTCGGTGGCACCTGCCGAGAACGGCAAGAGCTTCAGTATCAAAGCCGAGAATGGCAAGAGCTTCAGTATCAAAGCCATGAAGCGTGAGTAATAAACGTGTGTCAAAGGGATGCTGTTAAGCTGAGGATTTCATTTGAGGACACAAATGTTTCCACTCATTCCTGCAGCGTCCTGGACAAGTGCCGCAGAGTCGAATGTGTACAAGAGAGGGCAGGCGATCAACCTCCAGGTTTCTGCCGAGACTGGGCCCGAGCGGCAGCTTTTCATCCAGTCCTGCTCCGTCTCCGCGTCCCCCGAGCCTCAGAGTAAACCTCGACGCGTGGTCATAATGAACAAAGGGTGAGCGACAGTCGGTCAGGTATTCATCATCCTCTCTCCGCTGATTGGGTCTTAATTCTTCGAAATCACCTTACCACCATGTCTCCGTGCCAGGTGCACCGCCCCTTTGGGTTCTCCTCATCCAGTCGTGCAGTTCGTGGCCTCCCGCAGAGGGAATGTGGTTAATTTTGCCCTGAACACGTCTTATCTCATTTCTGAGGTGAGATTTTACCTTGCACACTAGGCATAGCTGGAGGCAGGCTGTTGTTTACGTGTACAAAATAACTCAACAACACACTGATGCATTTTCCAGATATTTCCTCAAATAATGGAGACAATCTTTTTTTATGGAGATATCATGAAAAACTCAAGTCAGTTAATGACTTGTTAGAACTGTAGACACGTTTAAGTCATCATGAGATGACATGATCACAATATAAAGCAAACATTGCCCGATCGGGGTATACCGGGTGATGCTTTCACTGACTGGTTTCTGTTCTTCAAATGTGATATTATTAACTTTGTTTTTTTTTTTCTCTTTCTCATTGAAGCTTTACATCCACTGTAGTGTGCACATCTCTGACCAGGGTGTCAATTCTGGCTCCAAATCCTGCAACTACGACATAATCCAGTCAAGGTACAGTAATAAAATACACACAAATGTTTTTCTATTAATTATTCAATTACTGAGATTTTTCCATTTCAGATGGGAAGACCTCAATGGAGCTGTTGAGGTCTGCGAGTGCTGTAGCTCAAAGTGTGAAGTGCCATCAGTCCGACACCTTCCTGATGGTCAGCCCTTGGTGTTATTAGAAGTGATATATTAAATGGACTCAAGTTTATTTCTGGTTTTAAACTCAGTGGCTCACGACGCATGTCATTTCAGATGGCAGGGCTACAGTCAGCACTGGCCCGTTGGTGATTGTGGACAAGGACATTGAGATGAGGTCTGAGCCGGCTGTGTCTGAACAACAAGAAACCCGTCCTGCCTCCGTTATCGACTCCATGCTGTCTGATGCCCCAGTGACAGAGGACACTATTGTGTCTGGCGCTTCTCGATCAAGAAGCGAGTTCTCCTCTGCCCCACACGGTGTAGTGGTTGTGAGCCGGGACCCAGTTGCCAGACTGACGCTTTGGCTTCCTGGAAAGGTTCAGGATACTGAGCACAGCAACAATATTGGTTCCATGTCTGAAGACAGTCTGACAGTTCAGTTAAAGGCTAACGACGTCATATCAAATGAGTTTCCTGATCCACAACCTTCAACATCTCAAATGAAACCACCCACAAATGAGGTCGAAGGTCAAACCATAAATGAACTAAAAAACGATGCCTCATTGTGGGATCTGAATGTTCCTGCAATGGTCGATGGATGGCTGATTCCAGGACCTCCGAGACAAAAGGGGTTTGGAAGATCTGGAGTAATCAGCACAGACGTTGCACAAGTCGACGTCCCTCTGCCAGCTGAGATGGCTGCAAATGACCTGAACCGGATCGACTTCAACCAGATGGGAGATGAGCTGGCTCAAATGCAGGCGGACGCAGCCGTGACAACACAAGGAGGAACAGGTGACGTCCAACCAGTAGTTCGCTCAAAACTCCAGTTCTCCAAAGGCATGGATGGGACGCAGACGGTGAGTTATGAGGAGGAAGTGGTGAAGCAGCAAGAGGGAAAAGGTGCGGCCAGAAGATGTGGAATGGATTTGCTTAAAAGAAAACTGGAGCCCAGGCAGAAGGGGCTGCGCTCAGCTTTTCTGGATTTGTTGAGGTACTTGGAAATCTTAATTTTAAAAATAACGGGAAATCAAAACAAAATCTGTGATGTCAATATGTTATGCACGTGAATGACTAATTCAATTTTCTCTTATCCTCAGGAGGATGGACAAGGCAGAATAACTACCATGTATTTTATAATTGTACTCTAATTCAATAAACTTATTGACCAATAATCACATCTTTTTTTATTTAATAGTGAATGCCAAACCAAGTTTTGGGGTTTTTAAGAAGCAAATCAGTGTTTCACCTTGCAAATAACAGCAGCTTAATTTTTCATACTCAATATTTCTTAATGTAACAGTTTTCATCCACATTTTGCCATTTTGAAGGCGCAACGAAAGTGTCCATGGTTTGTGAACGCCTCGTGTTCCCACCCAGATGTCGCTGTGGGGAGCTGGGCTCTGTAGTTGGAGGGCTCCGTGTGCTCTCTCCCTTTTACATCACATGCCCGATGTGTTTTTCTTTTTTTCCTATCCCAGGATTGACCCTGGCCACACTCCTCCACTCTCTATAAAGCGCCCACGCTTCCCCGTCGCAGTCTCTTTCACCGGCCACAAAACAACCGTGAGTGTCGAACTCACTGTTCTTGAAAAAAAACTTTAAAAATATAAAAAATACAAAATCTATAAAATCTTCAAAAAACAAGGACCGTAATCTAAAAATAAAACAAAACAAACCTTTTTGGAAAGGAAAAAAAAAATCGCAAAACATTAATTATCAAAAACAAATCTTGTCAACAAGAGGTTGGTGTCTCTGAGAAGGAATCGTGCTCCACATCACCGGCTTTGTTTTTATTTTTAATCGTGATTTATTTTTTTAATTTTTCATTTAACTTTGACATTCTCCCGACCGGCTGCACCAGAGAGCCAGTCGTCCGCCGTGACGCGCACTTTGGACTCGAAACAACTCCTATTTTTCACCTTTTTTTTGTGTATTATTTCTTTGAGGGAAGCGTTGTCCACATTGTCTCTGTCGAGTCCGAGGCATGAACACGGCGACCGGGAGCTATCCGATGGCTTCTCTCTACGTCGGCGACCTGCACCCCGATATCACGGAGGCTATGCTGTACGAGAAATTCAGCCCCGCCGGACCGGTGCTCTCCATTCGGGTATGTCGAGACATGATCACCCGGCGCTCCCTCGGATACGCGTATGTGAACTTCTCCCAGCCTGCCGACGGTAAGAAGGGGAACGTGGAGCGATGAGAGGCTGCTGTGTGTCGCCGGGGCATGATGGAGGCGCACGCCGGGGTTATAAGAGGCACGATAGCGTGCACCCTGCCAAATGTCGACAATGTCACGACATGCGTTCAATGTCAGGCCTCCAGCTGTGATCGCATGCTAAATTTAAAAAACAAAACACTGGTTCTCCAAATTGGTAGATCTCATGGAGTGTCCTGCAAATGGAACACATGACAGGCAGTGGCAGTTCTTCAGACTGGATCAGTTACGTGACCCATATATGCATGTCCCACTTCTTGTATCCTCCTGGAAATATGTCACTACTATCGTTAAAGCCAACAGAAATGTCAACAGAAAAGCCCTGTTATGCTCATCACCAAATCACAGATTTTTTGTCGTTGTTGGGAAGGATCATTCTTATTCTGCCCAAAATGACCCATTTCTGCTCCTATTTAAAGGCCCACTGTGTGAGACTAATTCCCATTGCTCTCTGCTGCTATATACTCACTGAAGGCAAAAAAAAGGAACGAGCACAGCTGATCGATGAGCCCCTGCACCGGTCTGCTTCACAAGGCATTGCTGGGTTTTGAATCTCGGGTTCGTTATCAAACTTATTGATGATTAGGCGAATCATAGTCTTTTGTTTTTAAATCTGCAATATCACTTGTGTGATTGTTAATCGGTTGGGAACCGATGCCTTAACTCACATCTATGTAGACATGTCACTACCGCGTGTGCAGTTTCGTTATTGTGGCATCAGAGCATTGAGCAGTTGTGGCAGCTGGTGTGGTTTTGTCGGCTGAGGCCTGGCGGTGCTGTTTATGTTGTGTGGACGTGCATCAATGTTAAACACCTGTGACGACTTATCTGCGCTCGAGCTGGTTACCAAAAGATGGAGGTTACAACAGGCTCACTTCCAGAAACGTGGCGTCACCCTCTCCAGTAAACGTCAGAAGAGCCACAAGTGAGAAGACGCCACTTGTTCTCGGTGGTGTGGACCTGAAGGGCGGTTCTGCCGGGTATTTAAATGGTTTCCAAACACGTGGCTGTGGGGTCAACAGCTTGCTGCCTTTAAAAACAACCAATCAAGCCATGGTTTATGAAAAAGGAGCAGTGGCTGGTCGGTACAGATGATTTCATGTGGTGGTCACGATTGTTTACGTGTGAACGCTCACAAGACCCTGTTGTTGCTCATCTAAGAATTCTTGAATGTGTCTTCCCAATCAATGGCAGAGTATGCTCGACTCACACTCCATGCCAGCGCATACCTCTCAGGACCCCTCTCTAAATATAGAGCCTCTATCTGAGCAGCCCAAAATTTGCCTGCCAATAATACTTTAGTTATGAAACGGTTGAACAATAACAAGTAACACAGCAGTTTACATTTTACAACACTATACTGTTCATCATTGTAAATTGCACCACTTCAATTCACCCTGTTTCACCGATTTGACACATTTTAAACTAAAGATTTCCCACTATGAACCTTCCAGAAGTTAATTTTTGACACAATTGATAGTGATACACACATACACACACACCTTCCCTGACCACATGGGTTGTGAAGTACAATTGCAAGCCAAACTGCTGATGCCAGCAGACGCAAGGCAGCTCTGTTTTGTTTACCAGACACTTTCAGCTGGAACAAGCGCGCGTGCGTGCGTGCGTGCGTGTGTGTGTGTGTGCGTAGTGACTGAACAAAAGGGTGTTTGGCATTGGTGCCCATTGTGATATTTAAAGCAATAGACGGTGGAAAAATAAACATGTATAAATTAAACCTTTAGACTGATTTGAACAAGTGAAAAACGAATCGCAGTATTTGTTGAAACCACAATTTTAGGCCTGTCTGTATTGTCTGAGGACCTGCTGCACTGCTACTGGCCTTTGGTGGGACGCTGGCCAGCAGCATGTGGCCAGTCAGTGAACGGGGGCCATGTGCTTGCTGACTGCAGCTGCCCCCCACTCTTGTCCCAGCTGCTTGTAGACAGCTCAACAGCCACATGGTCGACTGCAGTATCTTGACCGTTTTGCACGTGCTCGGGCAGCAGGGATCATCCATTGTGGCACAGGAGCACAAACTGTTGTAATGCACTCTGCTGTAGCTTCTCTGGGAGTGTCATTAATGTAGTGCAGGTGTCAATGGCTGCATCGTAATCATTGTTGCGCCATCATTGGCGTCGCAGAAAAAACACTGCATGACAGAAGCGTGATATGTGGCATGCAAATTAGTTACTGATGTTTTCAGACTCATGGCTCCATGTAAACGGTCACCCCTGACCTTTCCCTCTGCCTCTCTGCCCCCTCCTCCGTCCAGCCGAGAGAGCCTTGGACACCATGAACTTCGACGTGGTGAAAGGGAAGCCGATCAGAATCATGTGGTCCCAAAGAGACCCCTCCCTCAGGAAGTCCGGAGTGGGCAACGTGTTCATCAAGAATCTTGACAAGTCCATTGACAACAAAGCCCTGTACGACACCTTCTCTGCCTTTGGTAACATCCTCTCCTGCAAGGTAGAGTTTGCTATAGATGTCACAGGCTAAAGATGAGAGGGATGCTCCCACTCTCATATCTGTTTAGTAAGTGTGAATCTACTGGCAGTAGCCCGTTAGGCTGGCTCATCATGAAGAGTCAAGATGGCAGGGAAATGGATATTCTGACTTTAACTTCTTGAAAATAATCAAATAGAACAAATGTTATTTTTACATAACACTTAGAACAGACCGAGCCAGGAGACTAGCCTGGGAAGTGATTTCCTCCTGCAGAAAACTTGCCTGTCCAATCACAACCGATTATCTGATAATGGACTTTTGTAATCAACCAAGGCTGTCGCTGATGAACGAGCATTTGACCCAAAGTACCCGATATCTTCAAATTTCTCGTTCACAGACATTGTGGAATCATCACCACAGGCGTCTCCTCTTTTCTCTAGTCTGTTGACATTTTTGCGTCGCTCAACATGCGTCACACGATTCCTTGCTCTCACTGGTTGGAGGTCTGTCCAATTGCATCCGGAGGCACTTTGTTCTGCGTCCGTTTCTAACGCCTCTTGGAAAAGCGAAAAGGGAAAATGAACCGAGAGGTCCCAGAATAATATGCATTTGAGTATTTGTCTGGTTACGCCAGGCGACTGGTTTCCCCCTGATTTAGTTTTTATGCTTAGCTACGATAACCAGCTGCTGACTGTGGGTTCACATTTAGCGGACAGATATGCGAGTGGTAGCAATTTTCTTATTTAAATCTCTGCAAGAAAAAGAATGTAAACATTTTACACAAGGTCTAACGATTCCTTTTTAAGGTCAAGGAACTACCTGCATTTAAGGCGGAGCGTGATGCACTGTAGAAAGAAGCATATTTACCTATGTAGCATGTCTCTGCGTGCTCCAGGTGGTGTGCGATGAAAACGGCTCCAAGGGGTATGCTTTCGTCCATTTCGAGACCCAAGATGCAGCTGATCGCGCCATTGAGAAGATGAACGGCATGCTTCTAAATGACCGCAAGGTGTGAGTGTCTGATCATGTAGTAGCACACATTCTTGTAATTGTCAAAGATAGATGGATAGATAGATAGATTAGGTGCTTTATTGATTCCAAGCTTTGAAATTCCGGATCACACAACCTGCTGCCAAACCAACCATCAGTTAAATCTGTTCAAAAACTCACTGAACTGTCTTGCTTGAACTATAGTGTTTGAAAACACCTTGGAATTTTAAAGTTCATCCAAGTGTAGGTAGATTATAAGGTGATGACAAGAGCTCATGTGGCTCTCAGATACTCTGATACAAACCGTGATTTGTTCTGTGCCTTATGTATAATTCTGCACTTGTTTTGAGTGAACTGACCTTTTGTGTCTTTTTCAGTTGGTGAGTTTGTGTGTGAATAATCTCACTAATAACCCCACCTCTCACTGCTGCCAGTCTGAAGGCGAACCTTCTAAACTGATATAAACACACTAAAACCTCTTATCTTTCCTACCAGATGCATTTTCTGTTACTTTGTTTTGTCCACTCGCTGGTCCCTCGTCCTAGACTGTTTGTGTGTGAGTGTGTGTGTATGACCACGCTTGTGTGTTTTAGTGATGGATCGAATGCAGGAATGATGCAATACTGGATGGCGGAAGGGGAGAGGTCATCATAGCAAGGTATATAAGATCATTCGGTCCTCCTCAGCTTTCCTTTGTACTGTGAGACTCTGTTCCTCCATCCCTCTCCGTCCACCTCCTCATCAAGTTTTGGACCAAGAATTACGATGGTTGTCACGGTGTTGTCTAGCATGCCAACAATATCTGCCTGCCCCTGGTATTGTTAACAGCAGTTAAATGTTGTTGGTTTTTTTAATCCATTGTGTCCTCCGGGAATGATGAGTTACGCCGAAATGTAGCCGTGAAGTTGTCTTGTGAACTTTGTCCGTGTTTTTTGTAAAAGAATGTACTCTTCTTTATGTGACATGCTTGGGTGGTCAGGTCTGCGTGGAGCTTTGTTTACCTGGAAACCTGGATAACCAGGTTATCCAGGTTTGTGTTTTCTGATCGGAAAGATGGAGCCAAGAGATGGATCCTGGTTTGCTTTCTCAACTTAGCCAGGACTGTTTTACAAGAGTGTGTATCGCTGCTCTCCCTCAATGTTCAGGTTTGTGGGTCGTTTCAAATCTCGCAAAGAGCGCGAGGCTGAACTCGGCGCCAAAGCAAAAGAATTTACCAACGTCTACATCAAGAACTTTGGGGACGACATGAACGACGAAAGGCTGAAGGAGCTTTTTGACAAATATGGTAAACCGAGATTAGATCCATTCATTACCTAAAAGACATGTTATTGTCTACTTCCTCTGACATCCGCTGTTCGGCCTCTGCAGGTAAAACACTCAGCGTGAGGGTGATGATGGACCACACTGGCAAATCCAGAGGCTTTGGATTTGTCAGTTACGAGAAGCACGAGGACGCCAACAAGGTACTTTGGCCTCATGTAAATGTGTTAAGTGTGTCTTTATCTCTTTGAAGTTTCCTCTGATAATTCTGGCTTCATCTAAAGGCCGTCGAGGACATGAATGGCACTGAACTCAACGGCAAGACTGTATTTGTTGGGCGGGCGCAGAAGAAGATGGAGCGACAGGCAGAGCTGAAGAGGAAATTTGAGCTGCTGAAACAAGAAAGGATCAGTCGTTATCAGGTCAGCAGGAACTAGGTCATGATTCAAGTTTAAATCCAGTCAATATCATATTTTTTAGTTAGTGAGTTATATCAAGGAATATACTTAGTGTGATGGCTGATTGTGTTTCCTTTCAGGGTGTAAATCTTTACATCAAGAACCTAGATGACACTATAGATGACGAGAAACTGCGTAAGGAGTTCTCTCCTTTCGGATCCATCACAAGTGCCAAGGTAAATTAAATTCACGCAGTGATGTAAAGCATCGGCTCTACAAAATATTTGCATTGACCATATTTGTATGTTTGAAGATACTCTGACACACTCTTGTCTACATGTTAGGTGATGCTTGAGGAGGGTCGCTCCAAAGGCTTTGGCTTCGTCTGCTTCTCCTCCCCCGAAGAAGCAACCAAGGCTGTGACTGAGATGAACGGACGCATCGTTGGCTCCAAACCCCTCTATGTGGCTCTCGCTCAGCGCAAAGAGGAGCGCAAGGCCCACCTCACAAATCAGTACATGCAGCGTATAGCCGGCATGAGGGCCATGCCGGCAAATGCCATAATCAATCAGTTCCAGCCCGCCAGCGGCTACTTCATGCCAGCCGTGCCTCAGGTGTGACAGTTTAAGTCTGAGATGATAGTGTATGTTAAAGTGATCTATACTAAGTATGTTTCCATGTAGACTGAAATTCCTACTTTGTTTTCTGGCCCCTTGCGTTAACTAGCAGCATCGTAAGCAGCCTGGCTACTGTCCAAAGCAGAAAACACCCGTAAAAATCTCTATTTGAACAAATGACCTTGAGTCAAATGTCCGGTAGGATTAATAAGTAGGCTGGTAGTGTTACTTACTGATAAAGACAAACTGCATATCATTTTTGAAGCACCCATTTTATTGCAATGTTGAGTTGTTTTGTCAATTCAGCTGTTCCATCGGCTGCCATTTCCATGCTATTCTCTCCTTTGTTTTGGTTACGCAATGTGTAATATCGTTTCTTTGTGCCTTATATGGAGTTGTCAAGTTTCCACAAAAAACGCGTTCCGTGGCCAAGACAATAACATGGTGAAAATAAGGCTTATAGGGGACCAATATAGGCGCGGATGTTGTTGTTTTCTATTGCCATTACACTGCAAATGTTTTTACATCATAATGAAAGGTTTAGGCCAAAAAGTTGTCTATTTTCCGCTTTAAGTTAAGAGGAAACTCATATCTACAGAAACACCTTTGACACAGCAGAAGGGAAATTTTTGTCCCAAAGGTCATTGGATAATCTTTTGAAATGATTACAAAAATGTGAACAGTTTCTATGGTATTCCTGTAAAAAAAAATGTCACAGATTATTGTTGCCTTTCTTAGTTCAGTGGTTCAAGTATGTCTTTTAATGCCATGAGATGATACAGTTCTTTTTTTATGTTCATCAGGCCCAGAATAGGACGACATACTATGCACCCAATCAGATGGCCCAAATGCGACCCAACCCCCGGTGGCAACAACAAGGTGGTAGAGGTCAAGGTGAGCCGGTGGCATTATTGGATGGTGCATCTATCTGTAATATTACATACTTAAAAAAAAGTATAATCATGCTGTAATGGACCATTTAAAAAGTTCAGTTATTTATGTGAACTCTCAGGTGGTTTCCAGGGGATCCCCGGCTCGCTGCGTCAGCCAGGACCTCGCGCAAACCTGAGGCACATGTCTCCTAGTAGCGGCACGCAGGGCCCACGAGGTGTGTTCACTCATAACATCTTGCCAGAGTGATCACTCACAATCCGCTGACTCTGGCTGCGGATTGCTACTGGCACAATATAGACAGTAGACACTTGTGTGTAAATCCTGCGCAAATTCTTCTTCTCGCTGCTATAGCTCCTGGCCAGGCCATGGCTCCTCGTCCCTCCATGGGAGTCCCAGGCCCCAGAGCCATGCCTCCGTACAAATATGCCTCCGGTGTCCGTAACCCCAACCCCCAGGTGGTGCAACCTATTGCCTTACAGCAGGTATGAGCAAAGGGTCAGCCAGATCATCTTTTCTTTTTGTGAATAATTTGAAGTCCTTGTCCTTACCATGGCCTTCATCTGTACTTTCTAGGCTCAGCCAGCTGTGCATGTTCAGGGCCAGGAGCCTCTCACAGCCTCCATGTTGGCTGCTGCGCCCCCTCAGGAGCAGAAACAGATGCTAGGTAAGACTGGTATTTCACAATGAATTCATTCACTTTTCAACAGGTTCCATGAATCTCCTTCCAACATTCTTTTTGAAATAGGGGAGCGTCTTTTCCCACTGATTCAGTCCATGCATGCCAACCTGGCAGGGAAGATCACCGGCATGCTGCTGGAGATTGACAACTCTGAGCTGCTACACATGCTGGAGTCTCATGAATCTCTGCGTTCAAAGGTACTTGGCTTCCTCTATCTTCATCAGATTGTCACACTAGAATGTCTGTCACTCTGTGACGTGGATTGTTCATGTTTTACGGTATCTTTCAACAGGTGGAAGAAGCAGTCGCCGTGCTCCAGGCCCACCAGGCAAAGAAAGATGCCACCCAGAAAGTGAGCAGCATGGCTACTCCTGCCGCTCCTGCCACATCCTGAAGAAGTGTGCTGTATTGGATTGGTATGATAATACATAAGCAGTAAAGCTATCCATACTCTTTGATTTGGTCATACATAGTATACATTTTGTGGTACTAATGAAAAGTCATTGTGTTGTTTCAGGGTAAAGAAAAACACCAGATGAGGGGAAGACACCAGAGCCCTCTGAACAATAATGCAAAATAAAAACCGGGAAAAAAAAAGAAAAATGTACTTTTGAAAAAATACTTGAACATTTTGAAAACTATTACACTTCATCATTTTCTAGATCTGTAATATTTTTAAATGACATACCGAAAGCAATTATGCAAATGAAAAATAAATTAAGACCCTTCATTTAGTGGCGAAGGAGACTTTTTTTCTTTTGAAGGAAAATGAGCCCGATCTTTTTCTTTGCTTGATATTTTATGCTTGATTTGAAATGATGGAGCCCTCCTATCATGTTTTTCATTGGTGTGTGTGGTATTCTCAATAAAGGGATGACATATCAAGGTTACCACTCTTGTGTTATTTAATAGTGAGGGCACTGTAGGAGAAGCACAAACAATATAATGCTAAGTATCAAACAGAATGTTATGTTTGGCTCGACGGGCATTCTTCTTTGGACTGATGATTGATGCAAGGGAAATAATACGGGGAAAGAAAAGAATTAAAGTTAAGTTTCCTCTTATAAAGGCATAAAGACATAAATAACTGAGGGAGAATTTAGAAAAGTCAAGAGTAAAAATGTCAATTTCCATATAAATTTGACATTTGATCTCTATTTATTACACCCCATTAGTCTTAAATGCAAAATTAGATGCCATTTGAGATTTATCACTTTTAGAGCTCAATATCAAAACATGCAAAAGTCAGACCTTGAAGTCATGGCAATGTTTGTTTGTTTTTTGAGGTTTCTATTCCAAGGGAAATTGTTGAAAGGAAAAATTGTTCTTCAAACTTTGTCTTCAAAATACCTTTTTTTCTTCAGTTGAATGACATTCAAATAAAAGTTTTGCAGTGTGGGCTCACGAAACACGTTTCTGATGGATTTTTTCGTGATCAATTAGACAAACCAAAATTAAAACATTTAGGCTTTTGATTGAACTAATCTACAGTATTATCCTTTGTCTAACTGCCAGACAAAAGGACTGATGCTCAGAGGGGGAAATATTGCACATAAGCAGGGAGGAGAAAAATGTGGAAATCAGTGTTGGAGGAAGGACAACTAGCAGAGAATGAGTGGATGTAGAAATTGTCTTGGAGTAAGGATTTTTCAAGTTCCTGGAAAGTGCCCTCGTCTTCTGTGAGACACGGAGTACAGGTAAAGAGACAAAGAGCAGAATCTCACTGGATGATGTACAACTGGATGGAACATTTTTACCTTAACTGGAAAGTTAAGAGATTTCTTAAACTTTTGTCTTGATCTCAGGCAAACAAAATATTATGCCACTTTCTCTATGAGCTGTTGATCAATCTTTTTTTTTTATAGGTCATTGATAAGTAATCAATAAGAACAAGTTGTGTTATTTTTTTAGTTTTTGAATAATATATTTGGTTTGGCCTTCACATGTACAAATTGCTGAACAGTTTTTGGACCACATTCTCAACAGCTCCTTTCAGGAAGGTCAGAGGTCAAACTTCTCATTGGATATAAGGTAAAATGGCCTGAAAAGACAAATAAAAAAAAAACATTCAGATGAAAAAGTTGTTTATATTAATATTTTTCAACAACATAGTATCACAAATAGTTACAACCTATAAAACCTTTATGGTTGATTCCTTATTAATGTTTTATGGTAAAAAATGAACACATACAACATATGTATACCTTCCTCAGGTACAGGCCTGGTGAGAAATCCTCAATCAGCACAGGTGTGAATGGTAAAAGGAATGATGGCTGAAAACCATGCAGCTGCTTCAGGCTCAGACAAGACGCAACCGTTGTTTGTAGTAGTAGTAGTAGTAGTAGTAGTAGTAGTAGTAGTAGTTGTGTTTAGGCTCCTGTGGGTGGCGAGGGTTTCCTCCGACAGGTGGCGCCAGAGCCAACGAGACATTAGAGGCGGGCTTTAGTTTCCCTCCACCAATGACAGACAAGCTCCTGGGGGTTAAAGTTGAACCGTTAAATCCAATATGGCGGCTAACAAACGAGTGCTGTATGTCGGTAAGTTGATGCTGCTTTTCACTAAAACACGCCGAAAGTGGTGTTGTTCGGGTGTGTTCGGCGAACAAACCGCGGTTTGTTGCTTTGACCGAGTGATAGACAGACCTGCTTAAAGTGGATACGACTTTTAATAAAGCAACACAGAGAGAAGGAGCCGGCAAAATGTGTCGCTCCCTTAAACTTCGCATAGTTTCCGCAACCACAAATAGAATGGTCCAAAATCCGTCAGGTCCTGAGTCTTGAACGCAACACGCAGACCTGCCTCGTCATCCTCTCGTCGTGTGTGTGTGTGTGTGTGTGTGTGTGTGTGTGTGTGTGTGTGTGTGTGTGTGTGTGTGTGTGTGTGTGTGTGTGTGTGTGTGTGTGTGTGTGTGTGTGTGTGTGTGTGTGTGTGTGTGTGTGTGTGTGTGTGTGTGTGTGTGTGTGTGTGTGTGTGTGTGTGCCAGGTGGTCTGGCAGAGGAGGTGGACGAGAAGGTGCTACACGCTGCGTTTATCCCATTCGGAGACATCACCGACATCCAGATCCCGCTGGACTATGAGACCGGTGAGTGGAGGACGGGTTGTACCACGAGCCCGCGACTGTAACAGCCGATCTGTTTTTACGTCAACCTCATCTTCGTTAACCCGCCTCCGTGTTGTGTTCACAGAGAAACACAGAGGATTCGCTTTCATCGAGTTCGAACTGGCGGAGGTATGTAACGGTCGCAGTGCTGTGCAGAGGCTGCGATATTCTGATCTAAATCAATCAATGGAGAATAATCCATCATCAAGACAATCGTGGATGCGTTACAGATGTGCACACCAACTGAGTGATGGAGTTTTAACTGCAATTTCTTAACTGAATATTCTTGACCGATACAAACTATAAAAGCACAAAGTATGTAATACATTAGCAATACAAGAGAGAGATCGGGAGTGAGGTGCAGTGGGCAGTTTCCAGTTATTAATGCTGTTGTGTGTGTGGAGTAAACAGACTGTCTTATTCTGAAGGGAAATGGTGAACTGACTGGTGAATGCAGATGTGAACATACTGTCTGCTGTTGCACCCCGAGGCTCTCTCCGGGTAAACTAACTATTTTCTGACCTTCATCTTCTCTAGGATGCTGCAGCTGCTATTGATAACATGGTAAGTGGATCTCATTCCTGTTAAGTTCAGTTTCCCCCAAAAGTTTGATTTAATCAATGAAATCTTTGATTTTCACACCAAAAACAAGACTTAAACCCAATAAAAAGAGACCTTTAAGAAATGATAACTATGACCAAATGTAATAAAGTTTCATCCCTAAAAATAAAATGATTGAATAATAATGGGCAGGTTTTAATTCAAAGTCTGATTCCTCAAGCTGCGTCTGTCGGAGCACATGCTGTAGTTACAGTTCCCTCTGTTGCCCAGTGTATCTCTTGATTTTAGCATTGCCTTTTTGACTCAATCCAGACGAGGACTAGTACCTTGGACAAAAAGTGAGTATTTTCAGCATCTGAACGCCTCACTGCTCTGCAGTGAACAGCTGAGGGAAATGCAGTAGTGATGGATTAGCAGGAAAAACTGCACAAGGTTAGATTCTGTTTTACTGACTGGATTTACTGGGTTCAGTCAGTCTGAACTACTGCAGAGGAGAGTGACACAGAAAATGCATACAAAGATGATTACAGTTGTAACCTAACTGATGACAGGACGACTAGTGAATGCTTTGAGTGCGTACCTCATAAGCACATATGCCAGATTCGACTACTAATTTACTGTCATTCCCCTACTCTCTCACCCTGTCTCCTGTCGGTCCTTTACTTTATCTAACAAATTCAAATAAAAATGCCCCCCCAAATTAACTTTCATGTAAATCTGTTCTTCACTTTTTTCATTAATCCTGCTAACAAACAGTCAAAGCGAACAATCACACAACCTGCTTGGTCGAGGTCAAAGTGGACTAAAGACAAAAAAGAAAAATGTATGATGAAAATAAGATAAAACTTCTCAGTGACAAAAACTAGAATAACATGTCTGGATTTTTGTTGACTTAGACAAAAACAAAAAGTGGAATGACTAAAACTAATACATATTTTTGTCAAAAGACTTAAGACCAATACTAAATAAAAACACAGCTGGTAAAATTAACGATGCAAAAATATTAATATTTCTGTGTTGTTTTTTAAAATCTACTAGAATGAGTCTGAGCTTTTTGGACGAACTGTTCGGGTCAACACTGCCAAGCCCATGAGAATCAAAGAAGGTTCTTCTCGACCAGGTGATTATATGGAACCCATATACATTAGGCTTCGCTTGTGGTGTGATTTTTCAAATCCGCAGGTGTGATTTTCAACTGTGTCTTTCCTCAGTGTGGTCTGACGACGACTGGCTGAAGAAGTTCTCTGGGAAGACTGCTGAAGAGGCTGATGGGGAGGCCGCCGGTGGAGAAACGACCAACACGGCCACACAGGAGGTGAGGTTTCTTTCTTTCTGATATTGGGAGTGTCTGGCTTTAACTTTATTAAGATAGTAAGTGAAGTATAATTTGTTTTTGTAGGACGAGCCCCCAGCTAAAAAGGGCAGAGTTAACCCTCAAGTCTACATGGACATCAAGATTGGCAACAAGCCGGCAGGGAGACTACGCTTCCTCCTGCGGGCTGACATCGTTCCCATGACAGCAGGTCTGTATAGTGTCCTGAGGGGCTGTCACACTCACATCTTTGTCAGGAATATATGGTGATGCTGCACATACTGAGGTTTGCTTTCATAAAGAATTGAAAACTATCCAACATTAATCTATAAATCTGTAAAAAAAAAAAAAGATACCAATAAATGAAATGCCTCTGTTCAAAAATAAAGAAAGTATCTTTTCTTTTATCCTGTGTAGAGAACTTCCGCTGCTTGTGCACACACGAGAAAGGCTTTGGCTTCAAGGGCAGCTGCTTCCACCGCATCATCCCTCAGTTCATGTGCCAAGGAGGCGACTTCACCAACCACAACGGCACTGGCGGCAAGTCCATCTACGGCCAGAAGTTTGACGACGAAAACTTTGTCCTCAAACACACCGCTCCAGGTGAGTTTTGTAACTTGCATGCTCGGGGTGTATGGCGAGGTCTGTGAATGAGGCTCGTGCTTTGTGTTTACTAGTAGATCCCTGCGGGTGACCGGCCAAACTCTTGTTTCTTGTGCTCACAGGGCAACTCTCCATGGCCAACTCCGGATCAAACTCGAATGGCTCTCAGTTCTTCATCACCACTGATAAAACCGACTGGCTGGACGGGAAACACGTGGTGTTTGGAGACCTGGTGGAGGGGATGGATGTGGTCCGTGCAATGGAGGTAAAAAATACTTATAATATTGAATGGCTAGAAAAATGCCTTTTTTTTATACCTACTGTAAAATATGCATGAAAAAAAGTTAATTCCCAAAGTGTTAAGCCTAACCCCATTAATGAAGTGTAGTAACTGATGCGTCTGTCTGCATCAGTTAAACGCATCGGAAAATTAGAAATTGTTTACAAAAACTTTTTTAAAAAGTTGTGGTTTAGTTGTGCAGTGATGAAGGTCAGTTGTATTTGTAGAATTTAAAGTCATTTAAAACGGATGTCCTTCCTGCAGGCTCAGGGGACAAAAGATGGGAAGCCGAAGCAGAAAGTCATCATCTCGGACTGCGGAGAATACGTGTGAACGCAAAGCAAGTGTGTGCTTGTTCTTTTTGTCTGTGTGTATGTGTGGAGGCAGTGTATGTCTGAGAGCACGAGTGTGTTCATGGTCTTCGAAGCCACATCTTTTGTCATGTAAATATTTCAATAAACGCCCTTTTTCTAAAGCCAGCTCAACTGTAATATTTTTACAACTTAAATGTTACATTGTGATACTGACTTGTTGGCTTACTCCTTTATATATCTATCTCTTCATAGTGTGCACTTACATTTTCTTGATCAATTAGAAGAAGAAATGTATTGTAGTTTGTAATTCTAATTTGTAATTTCCCCTAAATTCATACAGTAAAAATCTATTATTGTCTGTAGTCAGAGTTGTTTTGATTTCACGGTGAGAAATGATGCATCAATATGTTTTTACAGCAGCTCAAGTATCAGATTTAAAGTAATATCTTTAAACTAATTTCCCTCCTGTCAATTTTAAGGGACCTGGGTAACATTGTTGCTGTGAATATAATCTAACTAATCTTAATTTCCTATAATCCCTTTGTATGAACTCTGTTTAAATTTTTATTTTGAAAAACCTTTATCGCTAATCCTGCATGTCAGCTTGCCCTGGGACGTTATCAGTGCATTTATCATAAAGGCTAACATACGGAGGCACTCCAAATTTTTTGTTTGTCTGCATGACCATCAGCTGGGAGGAGGAGAGGGAGAAGTTGAATGGATGAAAAGTTGTCAACACTGTTAAGTGCAAAAAAATGACTTGGACACCGTGGGGTATGCCGTTGATGTCTTCAAGAGCCAGATCTGGACAACATGGTTGAGACACAGAGGGTCAAAAAGGAGCTAATGGAGAAGTGCGATCGGGTAAAGGAGTTCGGAGTTGTCCTTCACAAAAACTTCTCAGTTTAAAGGCAAGATCCTGCAGAGTGAGACTGAGAGGCAGGCAAAAGTCCCTGCTGTGAGGAGGACAGTCTCAGGTGTGAGTCGGAGGCAGGTCACTAGTGGAGGAGCTGCAGAAACAGTTCAGAATCACAGAGGAGAAGTGGCTCACAGAGCAGCTGGACTCTCAGGTCAAAGTGAGCAAGATGGAGGAGGAGGACACGAAAGTCCTGATCCAGCAAAACAAGGAGCTCCAGGTACAACGCGTCGGCTCGGTTTGATTTGAATAATAACTTGCTGGACTAAGTTTGATTCAGATGTAGACTTTAAAGGAAAAAAGGGTACTGAAACACCTGTTGTCTCTGTCTTTTCAGGAACTCTAGCTCATGTCTGATAAAGACAAGACAAGGATGGAAAAGGAAGAGAAGAGGCTGAAGAAGGAGAGGAAAGAGAAACTGGGAAGGGGGCGAAGAAGAGAGAAAAGGAGGACAGGGAAAGGAAGGAGAAGAGAAAGAAGTAACCCCCTCCCAACACGCCAACCCCCTCCACCCTGTTATTCCCCCTCACCTCTCTGAATCCCCTCTCCCATCCTTCCTCTTCTTCAACCCTGTCAACCATCCTCTCACCTCGACTCCCCCCACTCTCTTACACCTTTACCCGCTCCCCTCACCTCCTTACCCTCCTCTCCGGCCATATTGAATCTTTTTTCTTCCCTTTTAGTTGAGCCCCAATAATTCACTCATATCCACCTGTTTCTGTCAGTGTGATGCAGCAATAGTATGAATATACCTTTCAGATATTTACCTTATGTAACTGTCTGTAAACTGAAGATGATTCTTCATTTCCAGCTTAATATGATATGTGTTTGTAGGTTTTACTGTAGATGATACCTTTCATACATTAGAGAAATACCATCCTCTAGTGGTAAAGGTCTAGTACTGTATCAAAACTAAATATTTATACATTAAGTAATCCTATATGATTTATTATTTGATTAAGATTGGAAAACCCCCATCCTGCAAGGCTGTACTGCCCTCAGAATTAATTATGTTATGTGAAAGTGAAAAATATATTTACTTTACTAAGATATATTTACTTTGTTTTTCTGCTTGAGGATCTACAAAGAAAAACATTAATATTATGAGGGTTTGTGAGATCAGTTGTGCAGAATTCCACATCAGACTTATCAAACCAATGGTTCATACACATGTTCATATAGCCAAGAGTCCACATGTCTTTGTTCAATCATGATTTTTTTAATAAGGCTGCAGGGAGGTTACTGTGCAAACAGTTCTGTACCTGATGAATCAACAGAAAATGTGAGATTAATAAAAGTCCGCTTTCACAGAAGAACCAGTTTTAAAAAAACATTTTAATATTCCCCCTCATCTGTGGAAATAAAAACTCAAAGATTCACACAGATTTACAGCTTCACATCAATTCCACGTGAATGACAGAATCAGATTCTTGATTGATAGTTTTTTCTTTTCCAGAGTCAAGTTCAAAGCCTGAAATCCTCACAGTTGACACACAATTGAATCAAACCTCATTTTACTCCACACTTGAATTCACACATGTCCGAAATATGTCACCCAACTCATTTTCAATGTCAAGCAAGCAGACTGCAATAACAGAAAAAAATCATCTGATATTACTTGTTTTGTGATGGATTTTTTTTTCCTCTTGAGAATTTTTTATTCAGTGATACAATGCATGTTCAGAAGGTGATGAACAGCGAGTCATTGATATTATGGAGACATTTGGTCCAAAATCAAATGTTTCTACAGTAAACAATTACCAGCCAGTGTTGTAAATAACTATTACTTATGTTAGACAATTCTTTATGGATCAATAACCTTGAAACATGATCCAGAAATCCTGACACGTTTTGTGCACAAGTGTATCAACAAAAAAATATGAATCCATTTACAACACTGTATGTGATTGGTTCCCACACAGTCCACCCCATGCTTCTTCCACTAATCAGATTCCTAATCAGTACAACCAAGACACACTGAAGCTGAATTCAAACTTCATATCAAGATGTAGTAATGCGAAAAAATGTATCCATGTGTAAAAGGAAAATGTTCACTGCTTATTTTATAAGCTAAAATAAAAATTCTTGGTTGAAAGCGTGTCGGGAGGATGCAGCTTATTTTCTATGGAACTGGCACTGATTGGATTGGTAGTCGACGGTCTACCATCAATCTGAAGGGTAATAACATCAGTATGAAAGAAAGTAGCTCATGTATGACATTGACTTTATTTATTGTATATCCAGTAAATTTGTTTATTTCAGTACATTTTTATTGACTGAATAATTAAACGGGCGTTCACTGGAACGTCGCACTTGTTGTGAAACCAGTTCTCGCCAGCTGTTACCGTAACGCCTAGTGTAAACACGACGTCACGCAATGGAGCCGGGTTTTTGCCGAAGTGGAGTCTGTGGCCCGACTGCTGCCCGTCATTAGTGGAGGTATGTTGGCGCAGCAGCGCTGGTGGGGGGAGCCACACCTGAGCAGGTCGAGCGCCGGGACGACGCAGCGGGCCAACAACTCCGCCCCCTCCCTCCCGTGCCGTTGTGAAATCTGCTGAGCCTCTCCGCGGAGCGCTTCATCCAGAGCTCGCTCCTCCGCTTCGACGCCGAACCGCAGCAGCAGCAGCAGCAGCAGCAGAAGCAGCGTTCAAACTGTGAGTGTTCAAGTTGATTTGATAAGAATTGGGTTGGATGGTAGAGAGGCTTGGTTTTGACTTACCCGATGTTAGACGTGGGCAGTTTGGCTACGCGCAATTGCGCACGACTGTGTAAACTGGAAAGCGAATAGCTGCGTTCGAGGAGACGTTGTCTGACTGCTAACCCTCCGAGAGTGTTGTTTGTTTACTCAACCGTCAAATCTATGTGTTTAATAAAACACCAGAGTGTGTTTTGTGCTCATTTAACATTCATTTCTTGAATGTCTTTTATTTTAGTTTTTTTGCCTCAAGACTCGTAAACACGTGAGTTCATATGTTAATGAACCAGTTCCTCCTCCGTTTCTTTCTTTATTCTCTTGTGCTTCATCTACAGTCGTGACATGACCGTCCTTTCTCTTTGTTTCAGCCTGGTAGATATCTGAAGTTGGCCTGTGCCATTTCCACGGAAAGGAGCTTTCCTCGCTTGCCCTGTCTTCCATCAGCAGGAAGAGAAGGCAGACTGTGAACAACCCCCGTCATGAACTGGGCATTCCTCCAGGGCCTCCTCAGCGGGGTGAACAAGTACTCCACCGCCTTCGGCCGAGTCTGGCTCTCTATCGTCTTCCTCTTCAGGGTCATGGTGTTCGTGGTGGCGGCGGAGAAGGTGTGGGGCGACGAGCAGAAAGACTTCAAGTGCAACACGGCTCAGCCGGGCTGCCACAACGTCTGCTATGACCACTTCTTCCCCGTGTCCCACATCCGGCTGTGGGCGCTGCAGCTCATCTTCGTCACTTGCCCCTCACTCCTGGTGGTGATGCACGTGGCCTACAGGGACGACAGGGAGCGGAAGAACAAGCTCAAGTACGGCGACAACTGCCGCCGCCTCTACGAGAACACCGGCAAGAAGCGCGGAGGCCTGTGGTGGACCTACGTGCTCACTTTGGTCTTCAAAATCGGTGTGGACGCCACCTTCGTCTACCTCGTCTACCACATCTACGAGGGCTACGACTTCCCGTTGCTCATCAAGTGCGAACAGAAGCCCTGCCCCAACAAGGTGGACTGCTTCATCGCTCGGCCCACTGAGAAGCGGATCTTCACCCTCTTCATGGTGGTCACCAGCCTGGCCTGCATCCTGCTCTCCATCTTTGAAATCGTCTACCTGATTGGCAAACGCTGCCGCGAGTGCCTCTCCACGTCCCATCGCTCTCGCCACGTCGTGACCAACACAATGTCCAGCGGGAGCAACTTGATGGAGGCGAACACTCTAAAGGTGGGAAGCGAAAAGACCACCCCAGAGACACCTGCACCCTCATACAGTGTCGCCATATCTTGAGATACTGAGAAAAACAAGGGCAAAGACTTGACACGAGGAAGGAGAGTTGCTTCTCCTGCACTCCACAGGCACTTCCTTAAAAGACTCGGCAGCGGACATTTGTCCGCTGAGGGACTGATTCCTGACTGTTTCTAGGCCTAGACTCAGAGGGATTCTGGACTACAACGCGAATGTGTCATCGATCTGGAATGTGATCACTGTTTTGTTGCTTTGAATTTTCTTTTTTAACAGATGAAGCCTTCTACAGCCCTTGCGAAGACAAGAAAAAAGGGGTAAATTGGCCTCACGTCGCGTCACATTTAGCCTTAAGTTCATTTATATGAGTCACTCCATGGTTTGGAGAGAACGGTTTCATAAACACATGTGGTTTTCTGTGTAAGATTTTCCCCCTGCTCGTGCCCAACTTCAGTCTGCCCAATGTTCAGTGGAGACTGCACTGACTTTCCCCTCTTCACTCACACATGTTCGGGAAAATCTTGTTGTAAATACTGTACTTTACGTAATTTATCAAAAGTTTTGACAGACTGTGCTCGTGTGTATGTTACAGGCCTTCTTTTCTTTGTCGTCTCGTTTCCTCATTCAGCTAGTGGAGGGCAATGAAGTCGAAATTCAGTTTCTTTAAAAACACAGTTGTTCATAAATATCTGTTGTTCTTTTTATATTTCACAGCACCAAGGTGCAGCATGGCTGCATAGTTGTTAACACATCTTCATTAAAGATCATGATTTTCATGTATTGAAAGTGTGTTTGTTTTTTTCACAAGATCAGCTGTGACTGCAATGAACAGCACCACAGAAGAGTCGTCTTACAGAAGAATGTAAAGCAGCCGCCTCTCTACAGAAGAGGATCGCTTGATTCTGCAGTTCTGTGTTGTTGTTTTTTTACAAAGCTCGGACTTTCTTTCTGCTTCCACTTATTCAGCGTGTGCCTCCCTCCACACTGGTTGTGTTGCCATGAGCGGCACCCTCATTGTTTGGGTCGATTGCTACTTTGAGAGGGACGGAGGAGGAGTCTCCCACTCCTCTGATTCATCCCCGCTGACACAGGGAACCACCCAGCGCAGGAATTCGACCATCCAACCATCCATTCAGCCTCAGTATTTACACTGCAACGTGCCAGAGGAGAGTAAAAAATGATGGACGGTCTTACTTATGCTCACTCCCACTGTGGATACTTTTTTAATTTAACCTACAGTTTTTTTTAAAAAGATTTCTTATTCTGAAACGTCTAAAAGAGCGTGATGAAAGTGACCATGTTTTATGAGTGCTGCCCAGAATAAAGGTTAACATTAAGCAACTCGGATGGCAAAGAGTCTTTCCACGAACAATCATCAGCGGGCACCTCGGCTTACCATCAACATCGGCCTATTTCAGTAGCTAGCACTGCCAAAGAAACCTGGTCACAAGTGAGGGTCTGCGGATTATCAGAGGAAGTAGCTGTTGCTAAATTGTTGTCGGAGTGAATTTGTTCACCTACTGTGCGTCGGAGCGGCAGCGGTAGTGTCACGGCCTCAGCAGATGAAACCCGACATACTGGAAAGGCGAGATGCCACAAGGTGTAAATGGAAAAAAAAGTGTGTGTGTGTGTGTGTGTGTGATCATCCCCTGACCTCTGCACTAGTGGAAATATTATTCTAACTACATCTAAGCTCTCAAGCGCTATTTGAAGTGACAATTAATCAAGAAGAAATTGATGTCATAAACTGCACTGGTGGCGAAAAATACGAGCAAGCTCCAGCATGTTTGTCACTCTCATTAGGGGACCACTCCCAATTCTTCCTGGGTATTATTTGTCCCCGTCCCAGCTTTCTCTGCTCCGCTACGTTTCCTTCCTCTCACAGCACCAGCGCCGAAGAGCAGCGTGTTTATTCTGCTGTGTTGTTCCATCTTGTCAGGACATGCGGCCGGCAGAGGTTGAGTCATCGGGTGCATTCCTGCAGGTGTGCCCCAGCCGACTGCCTGGACCAGTTATTCAAAAAAACCGCTCTCCCCTCCCTCCCCCCTCCGAAATCAAATACCCGTCTCGTCTGCGGGACGGCTCTGAATGTCCCACGCACAGATGTTGCGTTCACATGCTCAAGCCTTCTGCCACAGATGAAAAAAGCACAACGGGTGACGATACTTCTGACACCACTCTGAGAGTCGGAGCTCGGACCTGCCAGACTTTGAGATGATGTGTTTCATTCAGAGAGGGCAGAGCTACAACAGTCGGTTTTATAGTGCTGCACTCTTGGAATCACACCCATCCGGCCTGTTACAACAAAAGCTGTTTATTCTTCGTACACAGATGGAAATACTGTGTTTTAGCCTTGGTTCCAGACACTTGGATTTCTGTCCACGTCTCAATTTAAAAATTTGAAATTTTAACAAAGTGGGGGGGAAAAAATTTGCAATTCAGCTCAAGTTAGTCAAATTAGCTTTTTCATTTTGGGCTCGGTTGGGAGCATGAAAGAATCCCTTTGGGATGCCATTGTACTGAGAAAGGCAAATACACTTGACTTGACTTGACTTGAGACTGCCGATGTATGTATACGTCTTTATCTTTCCACATAATGTCAACACAGGTTTCTTTGGATCTCAATGTGGGTCCTGGTCTGCAAGAACTGGCAAGCAGTGGCACAGCAAGCTGATATTTGATAACTCTCCCATCAGCATCTGGGTGCAAAAATTCCTCCACAAACACTGCTGATAAGCGGCTGTTATACTCCCACAAAAAACAGAAACAACAGAAGTGCGGCTTGCACTTTGGAAAATGTTGACTGCAAATCATAAGAAAAATGAGTGTGGTGGCTCATGAGGGTGAGCCTGCGCGCACCTGGGAGTTCATGCATCGCGACACTGTAATCTGAGCAGAGCTTTGTGGTTTCTTTTTGAGAATAGAGGAAATACAATAGACCTTTTGGGCTTCCCTGTGGGCGAGGAAGAAGAAATGAATAGGGCAGGAAATGAAAGAAAGAGGAGTAGGGATTAAAAAAAAATAAAATCTAGTTATGTTCCTCTGTGACC
This sequence comes from Scophthalmus maximus, assembly GCF_022379125.1. Classification (NCBI taxonomy): domain Eukaryota; kingdom Metazoa; phylum Chordata; class Actinopteri; order Pleuronectiformes; family Scophthalmidae; genus Scophthalmus; species Scophthalmus maximus. The sequence continues at coordinate 15,294,368 of NC_061529.1, read as the reverse complement.
TCCTGTCCACCCCACCTTTTTTTCTTTTTAAGACAACCTCCCCCCTCAGAGCATCTCAGAAAAATGCATTGCCTAGCACTCCTCATACTTTGGAGACAAAAAGAGGCGGAGGATACAGACAACAACATAAGAATACATACACCTTAGGGTGTGTCTGCCTCTTACGCACGGTATACACTGTGACTTGCTCAAGATACAAGTTGAGACAATGACACAGTTGTCTTCCTGGAAACGTGGCGCGGACAAACAATGGAGCCATGTCACCCCCTCAAACTTTTTTTTTAAGTAGCACAGCTTAATGATGCATGATGTCATTTTTTGTGGTTTAAATGCCCAATTTTAACCTTGGGCTATCAGCGGGGAAGAACTTTGCACATAGATCTACACGTCTGTAATGTGAGTGAGATGATGAACATCCCGTTTATTCTGAAGTCAAACTATATGGTTCTTCAGGGTGCTGCAGACCTTCACTGACCCCCCGGCTGTTCCCATGTTTCCCACCACAGGCCTGAAGTATGTGTGGTCTCAAACCACCAAGACCATCTGTGACTCCGAACAGTGGCGTTCACGTGTAGACCTCGTCTCCAAGTCCTGTGCCAGGTACGTGGAGAAGTTCTATGTGAACTTTACTAACTGAAATGTGCCAAAAATATTGACGCTGGCGTGTGAGAAAGGGAGAGAGAGACACACACAGAGAGAGAGAGAAACAAGGAAAGGGAGGGAGGGAAGTTGAGAAAGAAAAAAAAGAAGGGGGATCGTTTCAGGCAGCTCCAGTCTTTCTTCTTTAACCCCACCCACGGGCGCATTTCTCAACGCTGCGCTCGTCTACCTGTCGAGGGGACCGGAATCCGTGCGTTAAAGGACCAAACCGACACGAAAAGCAGCAAGAAACCGCTGGAAATACATTCGACCGCGTGTCCATTAACTCAGTATGGACTGAGGATTCTTTTGGTAAGTGAAAAAAACCCTCCACGAACTCTTTTTTTTTTTGATGTGGCTGAGATGAGTTAAGAGTTCGCGTTTCGGCCAGTTGGGAAATGAGTGCTGTCAGATGTGTTGATTCGTCGAAGCGCCGGGCCAAAAGGATTCAATCATTTGATGTAGAGAGAGGGAACGTTTGTATGAGGAGACAAAGTGGCCACGAACGCGTATTGAACGTAAATAACGCACACGGCTTGTGCGTAAAAGGCACATAGATCATGTCGTCCTCTCAACAGCAACGAGACAAAGCTAAGGCTCGTTACTTGTGACTTGTTAGAGACATATTAACATGAAAGATGTAAAGAAGTCATGATACCTTCTCTAAGTGCGTCCATGGCGTTGTTCAACCGTGTTTCCCTGATGATCGGTTTGGTCCAGGGCCTCCTCCTGACTGACTGTGTGTTATTGTCGGGAGTTGGTCAAAGATGGGGCAGAAAACATCTGATCTGCGTGGGATGTTCTCACAGTAAATCATCTTCGGAAGACAAGTCACTGATTTAATAAGTCAGAATTAGGTTAATAGGTTAATAAGTTGATTTTTTTTTATCACAGCCACTTGGAGATGTGAGACAGCACAGACACCGACGTTCACTGAGTAGAAGCTGGAAAATTAAGCAGACAATGCCCTGGTGTTCACCCATTTTCTCTTTTTTTTTTTTAGGTTTGAAGTTCAAGTACTACTAGTGTGAGACATGGACTGGAAGACCTTCCAAGCCCTCCTCAGTGGGGTGAACAAATACTCGACAGCTTTCGGGCGAGTGTGGCTGTCGGTGGTGTTCGTGTTCAGGGTGATGGTGTATGTGGTGGCAGCGGAGAGAGTGTGGGGCGACGAGCAGAAGGACTTTGACTGCAACACCAAGCAGCCCGGCTGCGCCAACGTCTGCTACGACCACTTCTTCCCCATCTCCCACATCCGCCTATGGGCCCTGCAGCTCATCTTCGTCACTTGTCCCTCCTTCATGGTGGTCATGCACGTGGCGTACCGTGACGACCGGGAGCGCAAGCACCTGGCCAAGCACGGAGACGCCCCCAAGCTGTACAACAACACGGGCAAGAAACACGGCGGCTTGTGGTGGACCTACCTGATCAGCCTCTTTGTAAAAACGGGCATCGAGGTCTCCTTCCTCTACATCCTCCACCATGTGTACGACAGCTTCTACCTACCAAGGCTGGTCAAGTGTGAGGTGTCCCCCTGCCCCAACCAGGTGGACTGCTACATCGGCCACCCCACCGAGAAGAAGGTCTTCACCTACTTCATGGTTGGAGCGTCGGCCCTCTGCATCGTCCTGAACATCTGCGAGATTGTGTATCTCGTCTCCAAGCGCGTTGCACGATGCGCTAACAAGTTCAAGAGGCGCAATCGCAACATTGCCACGCGTCACGACGACTTCAACGACGACCCCTTCAACAACTGCAGCAAGCCGATGACGAGGCTGGACACGAAGGAAAGACCTCCGTCCTTCAAGGCCGTGTTCAAGTCTTCATACAGGCCTTCCATGCTGAAACTTGAAGAGAAGATACGGGCCTCTGCTCCCAACCTGTCCACTGCGTCATGATCATAGGTCAGGGTAAAGAGCAAGAGCTCAGGGGTGTTTGGGCTCGAACCCAATGACAAACCTCAAAAAACAGACTCGGGGCCATGAGCCAAACTACAGTACAATATGTGCTAGTCTCTGGAAACTGAGTCATCAGTACCGGATTCATGACATCGAGAGACTCTAATGGAGAGCACAAACTTTGGTTTCCAAGTCAACATCCACAATATTTAAAAGTCCTTTAGAGACAAATGTATTTGTTTATGATATGTGATGTTCCCTTTGAATACAATAAAGGTCAGTGTGCCTTTCCAGCTTCACTGCTTCACCTCTAGAACTTTTTCACTCTGTCTTTCATGGGATAGGAGTTCTGACACGGGAAGGAAATCGAGCCGCCCGTCTGTATGTGAGGCGGCAGGACACACCTGGCAGAGGTATTCGCCCTCCCTTCCCATGTCTACAGTGGCGTGTCAGGGTGCTCTGTGATCACTAGGTGTTGTGATCTCTTGTATTTAATTCGAACTCAGATCAGGGCTTCATATGACAGTTTCGGTGTCATATGAACTCAAGTTTGGATGCTCCAAATCCCTTTGTCATTGTATTTATTCTCTTGAAAAAGATTCGTTACATCAACCAAATCAATATATCATCAGTATATTTCTTTATCTAAAACACACGCCGATATAAGGTCGCTCTCGTGTTTATGTGGCACAGTTGCATGTTGTACATAGACTGCTGACATCCCTGTGCACAACCTCGACAGCTGTTGATTTAAATGAGGCGAAAGGAATGCCGCTGTTTACCTCTGTCGCCGGAGCTGGAGCACAGCGGATGAGGTCGGAGGAAGCTCGGAAAAAAACAATTGGCTCACCGAACTATTTATGCGATTTTGTGAGTCAACAATCATCCATTGTGCACATGAGGTGGAAATGTATTTCCTTCACTTACTGTTACAAGAAAGTTTTTTTTAATATAAATTTGAATAAATTAAATTTAAATGCACTGAATGTGTGTTTCGGGTTTGGTGTTCTGACATTAACGACTGCTTATTGATACCTTATATAAATTTTTATTACTAGAATATTTCAGTTTGGAGATATTTTTCAGATGGCAATAAATTGAAAACATATTAAGGACAACAGCCACCTCAATGTCCCTTCACTTGGCCCTACCCCTCCGTTCTTCCACTCCGCCTGAAGTCAGCAAGTGGTAGATATGCCCTACCCCTTGATCTTGGTAGGGGCCAAGTGGAAAAGGAAATGGGATGGACCCTAAACAATCTCTCTCACATAATACTGATCTGATCAACATTAATGGGCTGAATTTTTCCAGTGCTGTTGACTCATAACTCAAGTGCTGTGAATCATCGCGACAAGCTTTTTCTCCGTCTCTCATCCACGAATGTGTCTGAGGCGTTGCAGAGGCCTGTAGTAAGAATCTCAGTCTGCCTGTCAGACTCGTCAGTCAGGTCTCTCTGGGGTGCAGCAAAGAAAAACTTCGAGTCATTTCTGCAACAATTAGTCGAATCACTAGGGAGATTGTAAAAGATGAGCTCTCACTTCAGTACCTTATGGTCAACGATGGCTGCAAATCTTTTTTTTTATGCATCCTCTTGTAATCATAATTTTATATTAGCCACACATTTTCTTTATGAAATATTATTTATTAAAACTCACAATCTAGTTAGGTATGTACAGGCAATTTAAAATAAATATTTAAACACATCAAAGTAAAACTAGGAATCTTAGAAAAAAGAAAAGAAAAAATAAATCACAAAGCATTTCACAAAGCAGCACAATACCCAAATTTATAAGGAGAGATCATTAATGTGAAGACAGAGATCGTGGCAAACAGGATGATGTCCTGTTTTCTGATGTCAACAGTGAGTGTATCCATAACTGGGCCATTCTAAGTGGTTGATTTATTATAATAGTTCCACTGTTCAGAAAATAATGTTAGCAATAACCGAAAAACAAAAGGAATGGCTTCCGACAGGTGAATTCTGTACGATTAGATCAATTCTACATAAGGCACTGTTCCAGGGATGCTTTCATGTAGTGATTATCTAAAATCAATTTTTATTTTTATTTTGAAACAGAGAGTGGGGTCAGTACCATCCAAATATTGAAATTATATTCTCATACCGGTAGATGACAAACCAAACTAAAAGAGGGGAGAACCGAACAAAACGAGAGGACGGTGGCTCCAGGTTACACGGTTGGAAGTTGATAGGAGTTTGTGAGAGAGTCTGTGGTCCTGGCCGTCGTCTACAGTTTGCAGGTGGCCTGCGCCACTTTGGAGTTCGTCTTTCTGTTCAGGCTTCGACAGATGAAAGCTCCGGCGGTAATCAGCTTGGAGAGGTCCACTCCCTGAGGTGAGGACAGGAGAGTCAGGGGCTCAGGCATTCATGGAGGTAGCTCACATTATACACAGTAATTACAACTGCTACACAGGAGCAAAAAGACGAGAGGAGAAACAAAAAACGTGGTTTCTTACCGTTTGAATCCCGAGTCCGTGCAACATATAGACGACATCCTCAGTAGCAACATTCCCAGAAGCCCCCTGGGCATAGGGACAGCCGCCCAGTCCAGCTACTGACGAGTCTACCACACTGATTCCCATCTGCTCAGCAGAGACAATATTTCCCCCTTTGAGTTAACAATGCTTTCATACCTAATAATCTTGCACCTTTTCAGACATTTTCAGGTGAGATTAAAAACAACCGGAGACACTTCTGACCTGTAAGGCTACGAGGATGTTAGCCAGGGCCTGGCCGTAGGTGTCATGGCAGTGCACTGCCAGGGCGCTGACTGGCACCTCTCTGGTCACCGCTGTCAACATCTGAGTCATGCTACCTGGAGTGCCCACTCCGATGGTGTCGCCCAGGGAGATCTCATAACAGCCCATCGAGTACAGACGCTTCGCTACCTGCAAAACAGAGACATGTGAGAAGTTATTTGGAGTCTGGACAAAGGCTTATAAAATGTAATGTAAACACATACTAAGTGAGAACTCACATGCGCAACTTTTTCCGGTGCCACCTTGCCTTCATAGGGACATCCGAGAACACACGACACGTATCTGTGACGGCCAAAAAAAGAAGAAAACGTGGATGAGACTGTGCAAGAGTCAAACTGAGATCCTAATGATTTAAAGGGTTGTTAACAGTATAGTGGAGGCTGGCAACTCCTACCCTCTAACTGGCACACCAGCCTCTTTAGCTGCTTTCATGACCTCGTCAAAGCGCTGTAAACTCTCGTCCACAGAGCAGTTTATGTTCTTCTTGCTGAAAAGCTCGGACGCAGCTCCAAATATGGCTACCTCTGCAGCTCCTGCCTTCACCTGTGGAATGTCAGAGCAAGGGAAAGGATGATGTTGGGGGGGAGAATTCAGCTATGCTGTTAGACCTTTACACCTAGCAGAGAGAATAAGAAGCTGACTATAAAGTATGTAATTGGGAAAGCGTGTTGGAATGTAATGGTTGACACTCACAGCAGCCTGGAAACCCTGGAGGTTGGGGGTTAGGACTGGATAAGACACGCCAGGTTTTCTACAAATCCCTTTCATCACCTCCACCTGGTCTGCCATCTGACATTGGGTATAAAAGAAAAAAACAATGACAGAAACCAATAAGTGCTGAGTAAACCAGCCTGTTCCATTGTTACATACTTCAGTTTCAGCACTGCCCTCAGCGGGGTGTGTGCAGCACTTTGCACACAAATTGCTCTGGGACAACAGACTGACCTGTGGGACCCACTTTGGAGACACAAAGCTGGTGGCCTCGATGACTGGCAGCCCGGACTCTGACAACAAGTCAATCAGATTAATTTTCGTCTCCGTCGGCACGATGGTCTGAGAGTGGGAACAGGAAAACACCAATGAGGAAGATGAACAGTTAAAAAAAACACTGGCACCGTCTCTTCTGGTTACACAACACCTGCTTTACCTCAGCACAACAGCAACAGTTTAGACTCATGTTGACTTTGACACTGGACACGTTGTTAATAAAATACTTTGAAAAAAGAAAGAACCTTACCTTCTCATTCTGAAGACCATCTCTGGGTCCAACCTCCACTATTTTCACCTTGTCGGGAAGAGCTTGACCTGCTCTGACACCAGCCTACACACACACACACACACACACACACACACACACACACACACACACACACAAAATCAGAGGAAAAAATCACAATCACAAACAAGAAATTTGACTCACATAAATTGATTTACAGCTAGAGTAGGAAAAAGGGCAAGGACGACGACGACAACAACAACAACAACGACGACAACAACAACAACAAAAGAAAAAGTGATCTAACAGGTTAAAGACTGGATAGGAACCATATATATAAATGGTTTATATTGACAATCAATACAGCGTGCATTATATATTGACAGTCCTGGCATTGTAGGCTGTAACAGACGAGTCTAGAACGGAAGTAGCTGTAGCCGTTCACTGAGCAGCAGCCTGACATGTAGCCAAGCTAGCAACAGCATGTGTTACATAACGTATCGCAGTGAACCGTAGCGGTTGCTAACAACAGCCGGACACACACACACCCTCCAGGCTGCCGGATACATTCACACTCCGACCCGCCGGAGGATTGAACACACCGGACGACTCACTGCTCTGACCTTCGCCGCGGAGCTGTACGACAGGTACTGCTGACCCATCGCGGGACCAAAGGCGCTCCTGTTGACGAGCCTCACGATGGCCGCCATGTTGGTCCAGCCTCCGGCGGACGTCACGTCTTCTTCGGCAGCGGAGCGGCAGCTCACAGCTCAGATTACAAGCGCCGCGAGGGCGCCATCTACTGGCCAGAGAAATGAAAACGACTTACGACTTAAAAATATTTATTCACAGAAAAAAGGGATTTTACCATTTAAACCCATAAAGGCCTCGGAAATACATTTGGACATTTGGACATTTTGTTTCGAGGCATTCTTTTTTATCAAAGAATGGATAAATAACTCTCTCCGAGAAAGTGGTGTGTAATGAACTGATTAGTTATTTTGGATGCCACCTGGCACATTCATTCATTCATTCATCGTCTACCGCTTTATCCATTTAAGGGTCGCGGGGGGTCGCTGGAGCCAATCCCAGCTAACTTTGGGCGAGAGGCGGGGTTCGCCAGCCTGTCGCAGGGCCACATACAGAGACGGACAACCATTCACTCTCAAATTCACACCTACGGTCAATATAGAGTCTCCAATGAACCTAACCCCATTCTGCATGTCTTTGGACTGTGGGAGGAAGCCGGAGAACCGACTCTGCATGTCTTTGGACTGTGGGAGGAAGCCGGAGAACCCGGAGAGAACCCACGCATACACAGGGAGAACATGCAAACTCCACACAGAAAGGCCCTGGTTGGTTTGAACCGGGATTCGAACCCAGAGCCTTCTTGCTGTGAGGCGAAGGTGCTAACCACTACACCACCGTGCAGCCCCACCTGGCACATGACATTTATTAAATGGTGCATTACAACAATTTGTGCCATCTGATTTATATATATGTATTTATGCAACAGTAGCTGCAGAGATCTACTTATTAAAGCGGATGCTATCTGGGATGTAGTGTGATGTGCAACTGCCTCTGCAGAAAAACCTTGAGAAAGGGAATCAAACTTTCTTACTGCAAAAAATTAAATGATCTGTAAAGGGTGAGTAGCTAAGGGAAAATATAAATCAGGATTGTGTTTATTGTCACTGATTAAGCAAGAGAAATAAGATGGCTTGGTATCTTGTACTGTATTTGATAAACCCTTAAAAATGACAAAAATAATTTTAACTTGCTGTTGCCTCTGATATCATTTACTTTCATATGATGTAATCATACAGTTATACAGTGTTCATAATGAAGATGAACGAGCCAGATGCAAACTTGTATAAAAATATCTTTAATATGTCAAAAAAGTAAAAAACAAAGACACAAATAAATTATAATTGGCTTCATATAATAGTGTATACCATAATCATACATACTCATAAAAAGAATTGCAACTGTGAAACGTGGAAAAGGGAAAAAAGTCTTCTCTCAGCTTTCACTACACGGAGTAGAGAAATAGTAGATTCACCATTCTGTCACTTTGTTTTGCTTGGACACCAGCAATCAAAGCAGAGTCCCGATAAAGTACAAAGGTGTTCTTCCATGCATATGAAAAAAAACAGTCTTTGAAAGAGTAATAATATAAATATAATAGAAGCAGAGGAAACACTGAATATGCATGCTTTGGATAGTGCATATCTTTATGAGGCTTAACAAAAAGCATTCCATATTTTGTCAAAAAAGGTCAAAAATCCCATTGAAAGTAAAGATGGCAGATAACCAGTTGTATCAACTAATACATCATAAATGTGTGTATTTACATTAGTGGATCATTTGTTTTTATGCATAAATTCTATTGCATGGATTTAACACGCGCGCAAACACACACACACACACACACACACACACACACACACACACACACACACACACACACACACACACACACACACATACACTTTGGTCCCATTTCACTGCAGCTCCTCGTCGCTGTCGTCCACTTGTTGGATGATGAGGTCAGCCCCCGAGTCCTCAGCCAGGTCATCGTCGTCGTCGGTTACCATCCAGCTCCTCTTGCTGTCCCCCTCCTCCTCCCCGTCCACGCCCAGCAGCAGGGCCGGCTCGTCGTTGGCCCCCTCTAGACCGTCCATGGGGATGTTGTCGCAGCCCACTTCCTGGATGCACACGGTGCACATGCGGTAGCGCCGCGTGCCCTCACACACCACATGCCCCGTCTCCTCAGTCACTTGACACTTGCACTTCCTGCACACCAGCTTCCTGGCTTGATGGATCTGTGCAGATGTAAAAAGTGTAAAAAAAAAATCATTTTAATATCAATATATATTAATGTAAAGATGCATAGTCCTGGTCTGTTATATTACTGCTTAAGTAATAGTATCGGTGTGCAATATCAGATACCACTTCCTGCCTCTAATTGGACCCACCGTCTCAAAATGGCTACGGAGGTGCTCGAGGCGAGTGAAGCGTTTATTGCAGGCCTGACAGGGGTATGGCCTCTCCCCAGTGTGACAGCGCAAGTGACGCTTCAGGTCCGCCTTCCTCTTCACCGTGTGGGTGCAAAAGGGGCATTTGAAGCGCATGATGGGGTTGGAGTCTGCAAAGACAAAGAGGAAGTATTCACACATTTGCTTTTTTGTTTATTCCCTGTATACAAATTTTTCCAGAAGTGGTCTATTTTGAGGGGGACACTTCTGCACGCCATTCTGCTTATGATGAAATATGTTATTCCTATTTTTCAACTCTCCAAAAGGTAAATAAAATTGTTGACTCTTCATTTCATCATCTAATGCACATCTCACCTTTATTAAAATGTCCCATCACACCGACAATCTGTGGTAGAGTTGCATACAGCTCCTCTGCCTTCTCAGCCTTTTGTGTCCTCGCCTCCTCGATGTCCAAGTCCTCGTGCTGGTTGGAGTGGGCGCTGTTGGGCGCTCTCCTCTTGGTTCCTCCTTTACCTCGCCGGCACTCTGGTCCGGGCAAGGTGTACAGAGGGTCCAGGGGGTCCTGCAGGTCCTCTGCCTCTGCACTGAGCTCATTAGCAGGGCTGTTTGGGTTTGTCTTCATGACTAAGGATAAAGCCTCCTGGTCTATGTCCTTGCCCAAAAAGCCAGACTGGGATCTGGAGTTATCCCTGGTCCAGAGCGCAGGTGGTGGACTGACTGAGCAGGGGCCCCCCTGCTGCTGCTGCTCCGAGGCCTCTTCGCCTGCTCCACTGGTGAAGCTGCAGGTCTCAGACAAGCTGAGGCAGCGGTCACTGTCTTCATCTTTCACACTGATGTCCAACGAGGACTTGATGAAGTTCTTGCAGTAGCTGATGACGTTGTTCATCTGCAAGTAGCTGGCTGCGGACATCACCTCAATCACGTTGTGACTGGACAGGTCCAGCTGGCCCGAGTAGATGAAATCCAGGATGACGGTGAAGGTCTCCGGGCTGAAGACATCGAAGGTGGCGTTGACGGACTCCGACAGCCCATCGGGCCCCTGGGACAGGAGCATGCGAAAGTAGCCGCTGCTGGCGAACAGGACGTTGCGGTGGGCCCTGAAGAGCTGGCCCTCCACCAGCACACTGCAGTCGCAGAAGAGCTCCTGCCGGCGCTGCTGGTTGAGCTGCTTCAGCAAGTTGCTCTGGTGAGACACTGTGATGTCGGCGGTGTTGAACCACCTCTGAGGCTGCCTGCAGGAGACAACATGACATCACTCTCAGTGGCTTTGTATGCACCATGCACTGAGTTGCTCTGCAAGAAGATAAAAAATCGTAGAGGCCTTCATAACAATGCGGACACTCATTACTGAAAATAATACACTGCCGTCTTGATTTTGCATTTACAGGAATATCAGTGTATGAGCCTATATGCATACATAATGTGTAATTTGCATTTTACATATCAATGAGGGAAAACATTGGCTCCTGGAGTGTGCCCCATGGGACACCTCCTGACTCTCACCTTACACCTTGGTGAACATTACACTACAGATCCCACACATTATCTGCAGATCACATAAAAAAAAACCCCGCAGCAGTAACAAACACCCCGTTGACCGACGGAGACAGAAATGACTCCCCGTCTTTGTCCCTGCGCTGGGCCAGCGCCGGCTCCGCGGATGACCCGCCCACGGGGACCTTCTGCGCTGCGATTGGCCGGACGAGCCGTCACACACGCACACATTTCTTCCCCTTAATGGGCTACACCCGACTCCAGTCAGAGAGCATCGGGTGACAAAACCCAACGATCGTACCTGAGGAGAGGCGGAGGCGCGCGTAAAGAAAACCTCCTCTGGCACAGACGCCTCACACTGATGGGAGGAGGACATTAAACACACATACACACACACATATATATATCTATATATAAATTTAAAACACATAAATGCCGCAACCTTGTTTGCAGGGTAGTTCCTCTTCTTCTACGTGAACCTATTTAGCCGCGGAGCACTCCTCGTTTTACACGCTCTCACTTGTGATTATGCGATGTTCGCTGACAGGCTCGACCGCAGCGCCCGACGACCCACGACGCGACGCCCGGCTGCAGAACCTCCACGGTGCCCACACAGAACCCCCCCCCCCCACACACACACACACTCATCCATTATCTTTTACTGTGCACAAGTCTCCGCCGATTCAGACACCGGCCGACCCACAAATAAGAAGCGGCACGAGAGTGCTGCAGTCCTGCGAGAGGAGAGCGGGCGGCGGCCGGCGGCCGGCGGCGGCGCGCCGGAGCAGCCCAGCCTGTCCTGTCCTGGAGCGACGCCCACTTCAGGCTCCAGCCAGCGGCGCACAATAGGGGGGGGAGAGAAAAGAAATGTAGCCACAAACCTCCAGCAACCGAGCATGCTGCGAGCCGACAAACAAATGGATCGAGGCGGTGAGTCGCGCAGGAGGAGCGGGAGAGAGGGTGGGTGGGTGGGGGGGGGGGGGGGGGACGGTGCTAAATACGCCCGTTTTCTACTCCTCAACGCCGCCCCCACTTCCCGCCGGAGGTCCGGAGCGCAGCGAGGATCTGCCTGCTGCCCGGACCCTGCGACTCCTTCCCAGGCGTGAGGTGTCGGCAGGACCCTCTTACGCCCCACGCCGTGATTCCACCCCCCCTCCCCCCCCCCACCCGGAAAAAAACCCCCATCGATACTCACTGGTGACTCGATTCACCCGGCGCCCGGTAGAGTCTACTCGCCCCCATGTCCATTTTTTCATTAAATTTCCTCTGCCCTTCTCTCCTCTGCTCCTTTTTTCTTCTTCTTCCCCCCCTCCCTCCCTCGTGCAGGGTCCAGTCTGCCACTTCCTGCTCAGCCCTAAAGCCCGAAGCCCGGTGAGAGCGAGCGGAGCTCTGTGCTGACGTGGGTGTTTATTAACTGGGTGCCCGAGGGTTCAAGGAGCCATTTAAAGCCCCAGCGCCCCGCTTGGATGCGGGCGACCGGACGACCGGAATGTGAATATTGAACACAAACAAATAGCCCAGCTTTATTACTAATGAGAATCATCTGCACCGCGGTCCTGCAGGGAGCCCTACACGGTGATACTGGAATTCCACTCATCTTATCACACTGGTGGGTTTCTCTAATATCCCAGGGCATCACCATGACTTTAACAGCCTTTGTTGCTCAATGGTGACTCCAACTACCTCATTTTATGTAAAGGTCAGAGAGGGCTCTTCAACCAGAATATATTCTTAGTCAATCATGAAGCATTGTGGTTTAATCTCATAATGTAGACAACACTGTAACAGTCAGTCTCCCTTAATTCCAACTTATCATTTGCAGTTTCACAACTGAAGATAATCGCAGGCTTCTGTTTCTACAGTTAGAAAAGTTAATTTATTCTTTCATTGCTATGGCTTATACAGGTCGATACACGTGTACATAAAAAACCCCACATATGATCAGACAAAACAACACGGAGAGAAAACCTGAAAAGGCATTCGTACTCAATCATTTGAAAAATCAGAGAACAGTACATTGAGAGGGGAAATGAAACGCGGCCAAACATGACGCGTTCAGTTCCTCCTGAGGTCACATCATGTGTTCATGTGACACGGGGAAAAACGAGAACGCCGATGGTTTCACTTTGGCCCGGTGATACAGAAGAGAGACCCAACAACCAAGTTCGACAACAGGCTGGAGTCGCGTCAAGAGGCTGTGGCGTGTGAAAATCCCGTAGGGTTCTTGGACTGCCAGCGCCACAGATCCTCACCTGTGTGGAAATGGAGACAAAAGAAATACACGTCACAGCATTATGGGGGAAAATTTCCTATTGAGAAAAACTCATAAAATACATGTAATGTTTGGAGGATCAGATGGAATTCAAGGGTATATTTACACATTCTTTCCAGGTCAAAATCAGCCTTCCAGCCCAGCTCCTTCTCGGCCAGACGAGGGTCAGCGTAGCAGGATGCGATGTCGCCTCCCCTACGAGGGGCGATCTTGTATGGGATCTACAGAGAGGGCATATTTTACAAGGGTTACATGAAGAAGAAATATAATAATATATAAACTAAATAAAAGGAAACCTAAATGGATCAGAGGCCCTAGGTCATAGTCAGTGTCAGACTGGCTTAGCTTGAAATCTGAGAATAACATGAAATCGCGTGATCTCTTAGAACCAAGTCACTTCAGTTACTTGGTGAAAAAACAACACAACAAAAAAATTCTGATCAGGAGAGAAATCGCTCACCTTTCTGCCCGATGCCTTCTCCATGGCGTTTACCATCTGGAGCACGGAGTAGCCCCTTCCTGTTCCGAGGTTGTAAACCTACAGACACGCACGCAACGACACACGAATGCCAGAGCAGCCAATAAATACCTCGAGTGTGCGCACATGGGCAGAAAAATGTGTTTCAAACGTACCTTGCATCCGCAGTCCTCCCTCAGCTTCTTCAGGGCTGTTATGTGTCCCTTCGCCAGGTCTACCACATGAATATAATCCCTCACACCTATCAAGGGACAGAAAACCTTGTTTACGTGATCGGGAACATTGATGAAGACATGCAATGACGGTTTACTTGTAGCTAAGAGCCTTCGACAGAAAATTATACTTCGAGTCATATTTAAAATCTCTCTTTCATCACCTGTCCCATCGAGCGTGTCATAGTCATTCCCAAATACACTGAGGAACTGTCTTCTCCCAATGGCGACCTATGAGGAGGATAAAGGTAAAAGATAAAGGTCAAACCATCCAACAGTTCCTCACATAGTGAAATGTGATGAAGCTGTTTATTTGGAGTTCACCTACCTGAGCGACATATGGCATCAGGTTGTTGGGGATACCCTGAGGGTCCTCTCCTAT